>NW_020455573.1:551568-561510 GCF_003342845.1 Nothoprocta perdicaria
TTTTTTTTTTTTTTTTTTTTTTTTTTTGTCCTTCTATGGATACTTCCCATGCTTTCAAGGACTTTCAGTATGTGCAATTACAGATGTTTCTTTATTAGCAAGAGTCCTTTCTGAGAGTTATCTCCACTCATCCACAGAAGCTTGTAGGACTGCTGAGAAATGGCATTTTTGGCTGCCCTTCTCTAAGGCCATATTCACAATGCTCAATGTGAAAGTCTTGCTCCTGGGGTGGTATGGACCCATGCAACAGGGTAGATTGGGAGCAACAAAAGAACAAGGGAGTATCGGTGAACAACAAGTTGAAAAGGAGTTAGCAATGTGTCCTTGAAGGGAAGATGACCAACTGCATCCTGAGGCTGCATTAGCAAGAGATTAACTGGGAGGTGATGGGATGTGATCTGCTCAGCACTTCTGAGGCATATGTCCAGTTTGGGGTTTCCTAGAATGAGCAAAACATGGATATTGACGTGAATCTTGTCGAAGTAACCAAGTTGATCAAGAGCCACTTTGAGCAGGGTCTTCAGGTGAGACCTGCAGATGGTCCTTCCAACCTAAATTATTCTATAATACTGTGATTCGATGAGTACTGCAAAGGGCTATGGTATGCTCACCCACTTAGAGTTCAGCCATGAAGTTTGTGCTTCTCTTTGAATTTTTGATGTCTTAAAGTTAGTTGTAAAGATTGCAGCTAGTTGTGCTGGCTCTTCTTTCAATCAGTGGAGAACTGCCCAGTCATCCCATTCCACAAATAGTACCTGGGACTGAGGAATTATTCACTCTCCAGAGATGCCTCACTGATCAGTTTGTGTTGATCAGATAGTTCTCTATCATGAACATTTCTATCTAAGCCAATCACTCAGGATCCCTTTTTAATGAATGGAGAAAATGAAGCACGTTCAGAACATGATCTGTTGACCTGTTTTACCTGTTTACCTCTGTATGAGGTGAACTGCAGTCTAGACATGCAGTCTAGACAGTTGGCTTCAAACTGTGTCTACCCATCTGGCTCAGATGGATCTTACCAACATTTGATTCCCAGCAGAACTGGATAAAGCTGCAAATATATACCATGAAGACTGCATTATCTTTTTAAAAGGCAAGAAGGAAAAGTCAACCCGCTGTTAGAAAAGCCACAGAGATGTTTCTCAAGCAAGCTACTAGAGTAACTTGCACCCTACCCATAGCAATGCCCTCTGAAAGCCAGGACTTTGCTTCCTACAGAAAAGCTGTGTTAGAAGCCTTGAGTGGGATGGACTAGGCTATCCATTGCTCATGGCAAGTAGGATTATAACAGGACTAAGGATGCTAACAGACTCTCCCAGGGGTGAGATGGGTCCATTTTGGAGAGCTGCATGTGCAGTTTGACACTGTGCCACTGTCTTTGCACATGCAGATGTGCAGGCAAATTCTTTAGGTAAATGATGCATCATTTGAGCTTCTGGGCAACATGGGACTTTTCTATTAAGAGGTCAGCACATTCGGAGCTTGAAATGTAGAATGGGTGGAAGAAGAGGAGTTCAGTGGGTGAGGGATTAGCTTTGTCCTGCAATTCCAGAAAGGATGGTAAGGTAAGAGATATAAGGTATTTAAGGTAAAAGATAAGGTAAGAGAAATAGAGTCTTGGAATTATCTCCCCATTGGCCTGCAAGTGGAGCTGTGGAACATGTTTGCAACTGATAAATGAGCAGAGATGATCTGGAGCCACTCTGATGATTAAGGGACCAGGGCATCTGATGTAAGAGGAGGGGCTTTGAAAGTAGGGTTTGTTTATCTTGGAACAAGAGCACTGGGATGGCTGCCCATATCCTTGAAAATATTCAGAAACCATCTGGCCACAATCCTGGGCAAATTGCTCTAGCTGATCTTCCTTCCTTGAGCAGGGAGGTTGGACTAGATGATCTCCAGAGGTCCCTTCCAGTCTCAACCAGTTTTTGATTCTCTGAGCCTCCAAAAGAGAAGACTTGAGGGATCTTGTCAATGTGTATAAATACCCGACAGGGGAAGTAAAGAGGATGGAATCAGACTCTTCTCAGTAGCATCCAGTGAAAGAACAGGGAGCAATGGGCACATACTGAAGTACAGGAAATTCTACTTTAAAATAAGAAGAAATCTTTTCCTGTGAGGAAAATGGAATGGGTTGCCCAGAGTTTCTGTCCTTGGAAATACTTACTCAAAGCCTGCCTAGACACAACCCTAAGCAGCCTTTTCTAATTGACCTTGCTTTGAGCAGTTGATGGGCAGATGATCTCTTCCAATCTTTACCACTCTGCAGCTCTGATTCTGTGACCAAATGTGCAGTGCAGCAGCAATACACAATGAATTTACTGCAAAGGAACCAAAAACATTGTTGTGGGGCTGTTGGGACAGTAATGATTGGTGCATTTCTGGGATTCATCAGCTTGTGAAGGGAAGATAGACACACAACTGGGAGCCTAGGAAGACATAGGAATGTACCAAAGACAATGATTATTACAACCCCTTCTACTCATTTGCCTGGCTGAGCACACAAACTATTCTTAGATAGCTGGGAGCAGGAATTGTCATATATTATGTTTATTCGCAGTCAGCATAAACCATAACATCATCTAGAAGTTTGTTAAGGCAGATTTTTCTTATATTCTTTCTTCCCATCTTTGCTGAGCAGATACTCGCTGCCTTTCCCCCAGTCTGACACCAGCCCTACTGAGATGAGAATTTTCCAGAAATACTCCCAGAGTTTCCAGAGTCAACTGAGGAGATGCAGCCCTGTGCCACATGCTCTAGGTGACCCTACGTGTGCAGGGGGGTTGGACTCGATGACCTCTGAGGTCCCTTCCAACCTTGGGCATTCTATGATTCTATGATTTAGACATCATAAGACTGAACCAAAGTTGGACTAACTTAGATTTCCTATCTGTGTGCTTTTTTAAGCACGTCTCATAGAAAGCCTCTTATTTCCAGTTTGGGTGTTATGACCTAGCTGACAATCCAACCCTAAAATCCTCCTTCTACTGGAAGAACCTTTCCTTCCACATGCTTTCAGTTCATACTTCCTTTTGCTCAGTCACAAGTTGCTTCCTCCGTAAATCTCCTAGCCCTGGACTTTTTTACTGTCTTTAAGTCTCTTAGTCATCGCATTCTTCATGCCTCCTACTGTTTTCTTTAACCATCCCTCCTCTCCTCACCTCACTTCCACCTCATTTTTTTCTGCTCCCATCAATTCCTTCCCCTCCTCTTCAGACTTTGAGCCCTACAGTAAGTACTTCAGTGCTTCTCTACCTGCTTCCTGGCTGTCACACAATAATTAGCAAGCGTCCCCTTGCTCTTTGTGTCCTGAGCAGTGCCCTCTCCAGCTCCCTAAGGAGCTCCCACTGTCTCCTCAGCTCGCTGTCTCTGTTCTCTCCTGAGGTCCATGAGGTTCTTCATCATCAGCTATCCTGCCCATGCCCTTGAAGAGACAGCCTGGCCCAGTGTCCTCTACTCCTCAAATGTCTTTTCTGGAGCCTCCACATTACTTTTTCCCTTGAGGCCTCTCTCTGCATAAACTGGACCTCCACACATTTCATGGCTGGTGACATCACATTAGCACATGGCTGGAAACTCACTGTTTTATGGTTCAAAAGGGCCACAAAAGAGGGAAAAAAAGTCCACAGAGTTGGGTTGATATTGCTTCTTCCCCACACCTGCTTCAGATATCTGAGCTGCTCCCTTTCTGAACAAACAGGAACCCTGGCAAAGGCCTTCTCTGATCCCACTTGTGGGAGACTCAGCTTTCATAGCCTGCCTGACCATGGAGTGAGCAGGCAGGCAGCAAGAGACACGGTCAGCTCCCAAACCTTGTGCAACTTCCTGAGATATTTTCTCAACTGATGTAATCAGCCAGCATTCTCATTTGCAAATATTTCTTTTCACATAACTCCACTCACCTGCTTTCGGAGATGGTGAAAGCATTGACTGCCTTGCCCTAGACGCGATGGAGTATGGGAGCGAGACATTGTCCCTTGGGGAGGCAGGAGGAGAGAGCAGTCCAGCCAGGAGCCGCTGCTGTAGCAGGGTTGTCTTTGGAGCTGGGGACACGAACCAGGGAGGAAGCTGGAGTTAGGGCCTGGATGCTCCTCAGGCTCCACCTTGCCTCGACCAGCTGAGATACTAGTGTCTCAAGTGGCCTTGTGGAGAAGTCCTTCTCCTAACCTGGTCAGCCTAGGAGACTTCAGCAAATCCTCCCCTGGCTCAGTGTCCAGATAGGAGCAGGGCAGCGGGGTCAGATCCGAGCCCTCCACCTGCACCAGTAGTGGCTCCCTCTAATGTCCGAGGCTCTTTGCCTGTGGATTCCCTGCCACAAAGAGTTTCACGACAGTGCCAGTAGATTCCTCTAGATTACTGTAATTTGTCTCAGCATGGCATTAAGCAAATGAATCTGCTGTTGCATCCCTTACATTATCTTGCTGCCCACTGGCGTGTGGATTAGTGTTGCTGCAGCAACAGCACTTTTGTAAGATGAGCCCATTTGGGGAGAGCTGCTCTAGTTTGGGTGACTCAGGGCTCTGTCATGGGCTTGAAAGTGATTTGGCATCTGCCTCCACCTCTTTGTTTTAGCATCACACAAGGTTGGGCTCTGACTTACTTGCCAGCAAATGCTGGAAGGATGAGAGAGGGGGGCAGGGCCTGGGAGCTGGAGTCTGCTTCCCCTCCGAATGAACGCCAGCTGAATGAAGTTGCTGTCAAGGGTGCGTGCCCAGGAACTGGGGTCCTTTATGTTCCACGTATCACATATAAATGTTATGTACAGCAATGCCTGGTCAAAGCAATGTCACTCTCAGTTTAGAAAACACAATCAAGTGATTTGACATGGGAGCGAATCTATTCTGCAGGACTGTGATAATATTATTCATCCAGGAATTTACATAAATGCATATAATTTGCATATGTAAATTGGCGCTTCCAAGCTGAGAGCAGTCCAAACAGAGTGAGATTTTTCACTACTGCAGAATCTTTTCCTGCAAAGGGAAGATGCTGAAATTTATTTGGAGACTCTCTCGCTCCAAAGGAGTGGGTCCTGGAAAGGCTGGTGGTTGTAAATTTGCAAATGCACTGTGCACGACTCTGGCCGCTGCATTTGCCAGCACGGTGAGGCCTTGCCCATCCCTCCTACCGACTGCCAGGCTTGCCTGTGAGGCATTCCCAGCAAGGGGAGAACCAGCGGGGCTGATTTGCCTTCTTTGCTGCCTCCATCTTCCAGGATGGAATTGATGGGGACACATTTCCTACCGAAAGGAGGAAGCAAATGGGACAGTCCATCCAAAATGGGACATTACAGAAATCAAGGAAAAGAGACCTTACCACCTGGGACAGCAGAAGAGCTGGGTTAGCCCTGATCTGTCTGCTAAGACCTCTCTGCATACATCCATTTTGGGGGAGCCTTGATGGTGGATAACCTCAGAGAATGGCTAGCAGCAGCCATCTGGAAAAAAGCCTCTGTGAAGCACTAAACTCGGCGTCAAAAAGCACTTGCTCAATTCTTCCGTACTATAGGAACATCACACTGAATGGGGATTACTTTGTCCACCCAGCTGTCTCACAGTCTAGGGTCCTATCTAAGCCAGATGACTGGGATGCCTCTCCTTGGAGAGTCCTCCATCATGCCCTGAGACAGGAATGCAAGATGAGGGAGTGATTCTGCTCTTATGAAATGGCTGAGGTTGACTCAAGAAGGACTTGCCCTGCCCTGGGAACTGTATCTTTAAGTGACTCGTGTCAAGATATAACACGGAGTGATCCAACTGGGTCTCCGGAAAACTGTATCTAGAATTAATACTGACAGCTTTTTCTAATGAAAAATTCTACCTCATCACTACCATGGAGAAGACAATAGCCTTTGGAGAGAGGTGAGCTGGACTCTAGAAAGATGTGAGACATGACATGCACTGGAATATTGCAGAAAATATTGAACTAATGACATTAAGGGTTACACCAAAGGTCCATCTAGCCTGTATCTTTCCTCCTTAACAGTCAACTCAGATATGTCAGCAAACACTATGAGAAAGAGAGCAAGTGTAAATGAAGCCTTTGCTCCAGCAGTGATAGATTATGGGATTTCCTGAGTTGAATTCATTCTCAAGGGCCATTGGTAGAGTGATCATTGGTAATTTTCTCTAAGCTTTTTCTTACTCCAGTTCTTATACAACACTTCCTGAGAACAAGGTCCATGATCTAATTATGCTCTTCTCTCTCATTGCATTAAAGCCTCGGGCTGAAATTTCATTTCAGTTCTTATATCCTGGGAAATAAACTCATTTTCTTAGGCACATTCATGATCTTCAAGGTCTTTAGTGTATTCAAATGTCTTTCTCCAAGCAACAAATCTAAGCTAAGTTACCCCTCATTGTGTGCAATCATTTAACACCCTTTAATTCTGATCTCCTTCTTTGCTTGTCTCCTGGCTTTTTCCATATTATATATGATTTTTGGAAAAGGCAATGACCAAACTGTGAATAGAGCTCAGGATGCAAATGATCCTTGGATTCACACAATGCTGCACTGACATTTTCTTTTCTGTGAACAAATCCAGCAATGTCTCTCCTAGCACATTTGTTCTACCACTTGCCAGCCAACATGTTCACAAAAATCTGGGCAAGAGAGCAAGCAGCAAGGTGCAAAGCTCATAAGCAGTATACAAATCAGTGACTGATTATTAATCAAAGAACAGTAAACTGAAGTCCACAATAACACCAAAATCTGTTTCCTGGATGCAGAAAAATTAACCTACATAATTGTTACACAGGTTAGGGAACCTCATCTCAATGTACTTTATTTTACAGCTATCGATAATAATTTAATCTGTCTTTTTACCATCCAGTCAGTATCTGGAAATTCTATTATCTGTGGTCACCTTTATGCTGGACCATCCTGAGTAATATGTTTCCTTTGCAAAGTCATCTCATCACTTTCACCCTTTCCTGCCATTTCCAATATGTTGGATGGTGTGTGTGTCCTTGCAAACCTCTGATGCTGTCTTTCCAATGCATAAAATGACCTTTCGCGGTACTTTTTTAATAAATAATCTGATAGATATGAGAGATATCATTTCTTTTTACAGTTTTAACTAGGAATAGAGGAAAATGAACTAGGAAAAAAAATCTTAAATACTTCTTCTTGGAAGTCTGCATATTGCCAAGGATTTTGCCTTAGGTATTACTTCATTTAGTAGTCTGACTTTTTTTTTATAGTCAGTATTGACATCCTGGGAAACTGGATAGAGGGATGAAGACCCTCTATTAGATGATATAATGTGTAATGCCAGGAAGAACTAGGCTGCTAAAAATTTATTAATGACAGCCTGGACTCTGATGTGGTTGAAGGAACAAATGCTAGAAACAGAGTCCTGAACCATGTGCACTGTTTTCTACAGGTAAGTTTTCTAATGAAAAGTCATTTTAGGACTCAGTGGAGAGTATTTTACATGTACTTTTTCATTTCTTATGGATTACCAGAAGGCCTCGAATTCATAGTATTCAAAACCCCATCAGGAAGCTGCTTCCTTGGTTCCTATAAGGTTTCTATCCATACAGCAGAAACAATGCACATCAAAGAGACGAGGACTTTTGGCTCAAGACAGAACGCAAGTGTTTTCTCCACCAAAACCTAATCTATGACATGAGTCACTAGCTGGAATCCGCGTGTCATGGTCCGGCTTCCTGGATGAGAGGGCTGCTGGGCTGAACGCAGTCGGACAGGAGCTTAGACACTCGGGCAGGGTTGTACCAAACACTCGAGACCAGTACACTGCTACGGATGAGCGTTGCATCACCCTGCTATGGAAAGCGAGCACACTCCTCTGAACTACCTGGACTACACAAAAGCAAGTGTGTGTATAGACAGCAGAGCTAAATGGAGTACCATCATTTTTGAATATCTGAGAGGGTTTAGTCATGTCTTCTGGGTATAAAAGACCACTTTTCAAGTACTAGACCATTTAGCATGCAGATTATAACAGCATCATTGGTTTCTCTCTGTACTGTCCAGGAGTTCCCATTTATCCTTAAAATACCTTTATGCAAGCTCTCATTAATTTGATCAAAAAGTGAACAATGATCACTCCTTAACTTTAGCAGACATATATTTTAGGAAAACTCATCTAATTGAAATGAAATGTGAAGACATATGGTACCTATTACTACATAAACAACCTGAGAAACCAAAATCAGATGCATTTGATTAAAACTTGGCTGTTATCAAAGATAATGAGGCTGGAACACACACAAAGCAATAATCAGAGTTAGAATTCCATGAGACAGATGAAAAAAAATGCTGAGACAAAGAAAATGAAAGAAGTAACCAAAATATTGAGAACATCACAATCATGGGTAACACATGTTTAAGAAATCAGGTGTAAAATAATGATCACTGAGGAGAAAGTTCCTGAGCCAAGGCATGGGATATTTGTGCTACTGTCTGAAATCAGGGCTGTAGACTGAAAACACATGGTGCAAATGTGCCATGGTCAATAAGGCCATCCCCAATGAGGGTAGAGGGGTGAGGACTAAGGAGTTCAGTGTAAGCAGCTAGGACTACACTGGAATTGTGAAAAAAAACCTGTGTGATGGGTTTCAGGGGTCACTACAAGGTTTTTAGCTAGAATTCTTCATGATCAATAGAAAGTAACGGCAGAAAAAAAGGGTGACTATGAAACAGAAGTAGGCTCAAAATTTTAAAAAAAAGTCATAAATTTATTGGCTGATGCAAATGCCTTCTCTTCTATATGTGGAGGATCTTTTAGTTGAAATGATAGTAGAGGACCTTTGGTGTCTGAGCCAATAGGATGCTGGAATGTCTCAAGGGAACTACTTCCCATTTGGAAAGGAAAGGCAACCATGCTGAGAAAGGTGCCAGTTTGTCTTGATTACATTTCTAATGTTAATTAAAACCAGATAGGATCAGAGAGGTGTGGCAAAGACAAATCAGCAAATCAGAAAACAGAAATTAGAAGGAGTTTGGCTCTTTCAACCTAGCAAATTTGCTTATCAAAGATTTACACCTCTTTTTCAGAGATTAAAAAGCAACTACATTAACAGTCCTGATGATCAGCATTTCTGTGAAGGGGGAAATATTCCCTTACTGAGGCGAGTGTACGGGAAACTCAGCTAAGAAAGATTTATAATTTCTTCCTTAGGTGACAGTAGGTGTTCCCTGGGATAACCTGAATGTGCATCAGAGCAAACCTACCTCTTTACTAAATAAGGTGGTTTTATGGTCTGGACATTCACACTGTAACTAAGATGACAGGTTAGACCAAGGAGTGGAGATGTATTTATAAAGGACCGCTGTTGTGCACCGTGGTTTCCGTCTATCTTCTGTTCTTCAGTTAATGTGAATTTTTTTCAGGGACCTGTCTATACTCCTTGTCACAGAGAAATAATAAGAAACTCAGGGACTAGAAAAGGTCTCGGACTGGAAAAGACCAAGCTATACTTAGATATTATTATACTATTATATTATTATTATTATACTTAGATATTATACTTAGATATTAATATATCTAATATAGATATTATATCTAATATGTATTTACATGTACATACATTGTGCATGTAAATTCATGCACAATGAATACATAATAGTAAGGATAGATTTTAAGAGGCACAGAGAGTTAAGCAGACTCTAGTGTTTCAGCCTGTGCTCATGGTGGTTACTGAGACACAATTTAGCAAGCTGAAGGGGTATCCTTAAAAATCCATCTTCAATGAGCTCTCAAATCTCTCCAATTCATATAAATCCTGCTACCATATAGCTGTGTAGTTTGATCTTTATCCTGTAAACTTCTAAGAAAACAACATTAGATAATATAGCCTGATGCACATACATCCAAAGATCTTCATTACATCTAGGAATTCTATAGTCAGTCTTCAAAATTGAATATATTAAACCATCTTGATTTGTAGATGTGAAATGTGCCTCAGATCAAAA
>NW_020455573.1:561525-622126 GCF_003342845.1 Nothoprocta perdicaria
AAAAAAAAAAAAAAAAAAAGCATATGCCAATAGAAGGCTAAAATTAAAATTTGACTAATTTAAGGAATATGGGATACTTCTAAATGAAGGATATGTAGATTATAAAGCCAGTTCCTGAGTTCCTGGCACATCTTACTGAAAAATCACTGTTAAATCCACTGAGTGGTATTGGGACCAAGGAAGAATGAGGTTACGAACATAAGCAGGAGACAGTGCGCACTGTGTTTGTCTCGTACTAACAACAGCCAGCTGAAAACAAGTGTCTAGTTTGTGTTGGTTGTGTGACTCTGTCTTCAGAGAGGAATCAGAAGCTCAGCAAGGTGCTTTCAGCCCTTTCGGAGATCAAATAGAAAGTGCAATGGCAGCAGAGTGCTGGCAGCAAGACGTCTCTGAATAAATCACATTGCTAACCTAATTGACCGCGATTCATATATGTTAACCACAAGCACTGTTTAAACTGCTTTCTGTGGATTTCCATAGAAATTCTTTAAAACTGGCTACTTGGATATTCTCTTGCTTTTTGGTATGAAATCTAGCCACCGATTTAAGTTAAATTGTTTGACTTGGCAGTGGAGGGACCTGGATGAGCATCACTGAGACCCTAGCAGCAGTCTCAGGTGGGAGATAATCTTCTACCTCCTGACTATCAGCTCTGGTGAATACGTGAGCAGTGTGTTCCCAGGGCCTTCCCAATAGGTGGAAATCAGGCAGCCTCAGAATGTCAACTAAGTTGTCAAAGTGCAGTCTGAAAGTCAGAACTGATCGAGTGATTTTAGAGTCGTGTCATTTGAGGGCTCAGACTGCCCAGTGCTGCATTGTGCCTGCAAGGAGGAAGAAGAGGCTAAAGATGTTCATGAGTCCCTCCTTGGCTCACACACTCTGTAAGACATTGCAACTGCCATGCAGCAGCTGGATATCTACAGAGGGAAGATAAATGCAATGAGAAAATAGTAGCTAACGACCTGTCATGACCTAGCTTTGGTGGCAATGATATAAATCTGGACACAGAACAGGATCTGTAGCACACAGCAGGAGCCATGTGAGTAACCATAAGGGTTCTCCTTGGCATGTGTGCTTTGGACCATAAGTTGCCATTGTAAGCATTGGCCTGTCACATGGATGGGAGTTGGCTTAGTTGTGTTCAAGTTCTAATGAATGTCCTACCCTCTGATAGACTTGCATAGGGACCAAGTAATCCTAGAACTGTAGAGCAGTTTGCATCTTTTGTAGCTTTGCTGTAGGTTGACAGAGGCATATAAAAAGGATCCTTGAATGTCTCTCTCCCTGCTTTGGACAGCACACGCCACAGCACCAGTCCATCATGGCTGTGGCTTTGTGAAGCTGAGGACAAACCCTCAAGGATGGACCCTCCCCACCTCAGTGGGCACCTCAGTGGTCCGGGGCTGCACAACTGTCTTGGAAAAGGATGTTCTCTTCATGCACAATCCGAACCTCCCAAGCCCCATCTTGTGGCTGTTGCCCTTTGCTGTATCACCTAGCACCACTCAGAAGAAATCAGCTCCCAAATATTGCCCTTGAAGAAGACACAGATGGCTGTTAGTCTCTGTTTGGCCAGGCTAAATGAGCTTGTCTTACTCTGTTTCTGCTTGGAGAATCACAGAATCACAGAATATTCAAGGTTGGAAGGGACCTCTAGGGATCATCTAGTCCAACCTTCCCGCTCAAGCAGGCACACCTAGAGCATGTGGCACAGGGTGGCATCTAGGCGAGTTTTGAAGACCTCTAGAGAGAAGCCTTGCCCAAGTCTCTGACCGCCTTGGTAACCTCCATTGGCCTTCACTAATTTCTCCACATCCCTCTTGAACTGGTCAGCCATCTCAGGATGCAGTGTTTTAAGCACAGCTTTCCAAGAGCCAGAGAGAGAGACGACAGCTTCTCGTAAACTACTGCCACGCTCCTCCTCCAAATGTAGCCCAGGATGCAGTTCATTAGTTTGTGATGAGCACAACCGTGCTTCGTATTCACCTAGATGCCCATCCCCAGTCCTCTCCAGCACAGCTGTTGCTGTGTTGTATATGTCAGTGAGAAGTAAAGTCTCTACTTGACCATATCAAAGAAAGCATTAACATATAGCTGTGAAAGCAACTCAGCCAAACAGCTAGTATGGGAATTTGTAGGCTGGTGGTCTGTACACCTTGCAGTCAGCCCTGCATTAAGCAGGTTAAACATCAGGTGAGCAGAAGTGCCCTTTTTTTCTAGGGCGCTTTTAGAGGGCTGTTAGGAGGGTGCTTACCTTTATTAACTTTATTAAAGGTTGCTTTGGAATGAAGCATTTTTTGAAGCATTTTCCAATGACAAGACATGTGGTTTGCAATTAAATATCCTCTTAAAAGCTTGTGACCATTTAAATTTGCTTCTAAATCTACTTATGAGAATAATAGCACAGATCTCTGCTTAAGGGCAGAGACACATTATCTGTGAGTCACAGCACTTCTCTGTACGTTCATTCAGCCCTGGACTTGAGCTGGCCCTGCAGAACGGAGCAGACCCCTGGGGCTGAGGCACTCCAGGAGACAAGAGTGGTTAACTTTCAAGGGAATGACAGGGTGCTCAGGGAAATGCACAGATTTCTTATTATTTAGATCTTTACCTTTGTGTTCTAGTTTTTTGTTCTAGTAGCATTTTGAAGCTGACACTGAACTCAAGATGCTCCCATGCTGGGGGAAAAAAAGAACCAGCTATATGGGCTATCTTAGCGCCACCATGGCTTACAGCAGTTTTGAGGTTCATAGGGCTATACTCTCCTCAGAAGCTACCCTCTGGTCATGTTTGGAGCTGCACCTCTATATCTGCAGAAATGAATCTGAATTTCAGCTTGATCTTGGACAGGTTTTGTTACGCAGTGTTGTCTGAGAGTCTCATGGGCCACGTCTAGCTGTTTAAACTGCCAAACAAGTCCTTTAAAACCAACATCTGGAACTCTTACAGCCATTTAGTGGTTTCTAGCTATTTTCGTGAGCAGCAGAACATCATCCCACCATCCTTCTTTGATACCTTTGTCCTCACTGCAGTCCCTGGGCAGCTTCACCTCCAGCCTTGGCAGACAAGTTTTGACACATCAAAGCAGACACATCTGGCGTATGGCATCACCCCACCAGGCACTTGCCTGTTCCCTCTGGCAGACGTTAGTGCCCCTCCAGCAGTAAGACAATACGGTTTAATGCATCAGCTCTACCAGCTGAGAGCTTCTGGGCTCCCCAGTACAAGAGGGACGTGGAGCTTCTGGAGAGGGTCCAGAGAAGGGCAACCAGGATGATTAAGGGAATAGAACATCTCTCGTATGAAGAGAGGCTGAGTGAGCTGGGCCTGTTTTCTCTGGAGAAGAGACGGCTCAGAGGGGATATGATTAATATGTATAAGTTCAGGAAGGGAGAATGCAGGGAGGAAGGGGACAGGCTGTTCTCACTGGTGGCCAGCGACAGGACGAGGGGTAATGGCCATAAGCTGAAGCACAAGAAGTTCCGTCTCCAGGTGAGGAGCAACTTCTTTACTGTTAGGGTGACAGAGCAGTGGAACAGGCTGCCCAGGGAGGTTGTGGAGTCTCCTACTCTGGAGGTTTTCAAAACCCACCTGGATGCCACCCTGTGCCACATGCTGTAGGTGTGCCTGCTTGAGCAGGAAGGTTGGACTAGATGATCTGTAGAGGTCCCTTCCAACCTTAAATATTCTGTGATTCTGTGATTCATGTGCTGGCACAAGCTGCTGATAGAGGAGCTTCGGCTTCACGTGCAAGGCCGGGAGCTGGAGCAGCACTCTAGGCTCAAATGGTAGGTGCTGTCAATTCTCTCAGTTACACACTTCATCATTTTATTAATCATTTTTTGCCAGAACTGGCTGCATTTTAAGGTATAGGGAAATTATACCTGGGGTTATTTTTCTTCTTTGTAATTCACTAGCAGCTGGATTTGCATCAGGAAATTCACTCCTGTAGTCTGATTCTGAACTGCAATTTTACATTTTTCTTTTAAATACAGGTTTAAGGGCCACATGTATATAACAAACACGAGGTTCAAGATATAAGTATTTTGAGACTTCAGAGAGTGAAAGAAGAAAGGGTGAACAGACGATGAACAGAATGAACTCTCCCATTCGTTTCAGCAAGGTGAAACACTTAAAGCTGGAGAACATAAACCACATGCCACCCCATACTGCATCTACATGCAAATGGTTTTCATATATGGGTTTTTCCAAATGAGGAAGCTACTGTAGGATCAGTGAAAACTTGTTTTCAAGTTTCTATCTGCCTCTTCCCAGAGGCCCAAGGCCACTGCGATCCTCAGTGAGCTGCCAAAGCCTCCAGTCTCTTGAAAATATCTTTGAGGGATAAAAAATAAAATTTAATAACATATAATGGACGAAGTCCTTCTTCCAGTTGCCAAACCGTCTGTGTAGAGACCAAGAAAGGCTGGATGGGGAGATGCACTATGCTAGAGTCATAATTATGTGCAGTGACCTGTGTCTTGAAGATCCATGAAAGAGTGAAGCTGGTCTTTACTCCAGAGTCCCTGGGTCCACTGGTGGCTCCAGGACTGACTCCTTTTCCCAGCCTGGTGAAGTGCTAGGGCTTTGAAGAGTCCTTGCCCCACTCAAAGGTGAGTGACGTACGTGGGAGAGGAGAGCATTTGGTATTTCTCCTCAGCGCATGGGTGAAACCATCTTTTTGGTTGTCTCCTTAAGCCCCTTCATACCCATCACCAATCTGAGAGCAGGTTTCTAGTTGTTTTTTGGGCCACAGTATCTCTGTGAGATCAAACCAGCACAGCTCTCTGCATGGGTTGGATAACCCCCTTTGTATAAATTCTCTCTGGACAACTAACGTACCTGAAAGTTTCAGGGCCTGTCCGTCAGCCTATCTGCATTCAACTTTGCCTAGTCTTACATACCTTCATATATATCATCCCCCAGACAGAACTGTGTGCTGTTATGCCTGTTGTTAGGAGGGCATATGGATTTGACATTAAAAAACTGATTATGGATGTGACTACAGTCGCTGCTGCCCCTTCTGCAGGCACCCAGGAGCATCGTTGATCTGACCCAAGGCCACTAGCTGCAAGATTGGCCTTGCAGCAACGGCCTCATCGCCTCCTTTGCTTTCACCAATGCCATCCCTAAAGGGACAGGAAAAGCAGCAGGCCTGGGTCTCCTGGCCTCCCCATGTGTCTTCATCTCTTCCTTTGGGGCCTCTCCTTCCTTACAGCAGCTCAGCTGTAACCCAGGCAAGGAAGGTGTTGTACAGTATATCCAAGGAAGCTTTTTTTTAGCATCACCATCAGTGGTCTCATAGGCAGTGGTTCAATGACCTTTTTGCATCTGTGCCACATTTGTCCCTTTTCACTGCAATTACAGGGTGGAAATTTTGTCAAAACCTGTCCCTTTTGCAAAATGCAAGGCCCTTCTCAATGAAGATTCATGTACAGTCTGCAATATCCCTGGACCTTGCTCATGCATTGCCTAGGAAAATGCAGCTTTATTGGGGAAGGGACTGTGCTGGGGAGTTGATAGCAATGGCTGATAACAATCTTGACTGTTGCCCCTTGGTCTTGTTGGCTTTACAGCCAGCCTCCCTCACCATCCTGCTGCCCTGTTGCCACCCGCTCTCCTGGGCCCCCAAGATCTGTGTTTGCACAACAAGCCTATCCCTTTTCGAATTAGTAAAAGAAAACTCAGTATAAACGCTCAGCAGCTTCATCTTTCTGCTTTTATCCTTCCCTCTGCACTGCCAGTGATGTGCTTGCTGGCGCTGTTTGACTACACTCTGGGGCGGATGAACTGTTCCAGACATCCCTGAGCTCCTCCGCTCGGTTCTGAGACCATGTTTTCCCCGCACATCTTTTCTTTGTGTATTCCCAGACACTGCCTCCCCACTACAGAAACTACAGAAACATTTTTTTTTTCTCCATTTAGACCCACAGCCATCAATAGGGATGAACCTCTTACAATCTGCAGACGAAATAATCTGCTTAGGTTTAGGTGAAGAAATAGTCTCTATATAGCAGAGCAACAGCAATACCCAAAGAGATTGCACTGCCATCATCGGAGATTATCCGCCAGTGCTCTTGGGGTCCTGCAAAAGGGACAGTATTCCCAAAGGTCTCATATTCAGCAGAAGAAATGCTGCCAATCTCCCTGTCCAGCCCGGCCTGGGGAGCTAGGGGAGCTGATGGAGACCCTTCACCATCTCTGCTCCCCTCCGTCTGCACGCAGGCATGCTCAGGCCTGTGAGGGGGACTCCTGCCCCAAAGCCCGCTCTGCACCTGAAGAGCACTGGTGCTCAGGAAAACAACCTGAAAGGGATTGTTTTTTAAAAGAATATACCTCTCATTAACCTGGAGAGGACAGTGAATTCAGCACCTCAGTGGATATTTAGCGCTTTCAGTGGGACTGAAGGAGACACTGAATTTTGCAAGCTGGGGGAAGCTTTGTGTCTGTCTGAGCAGTCAGGGAGCTCCCAATATTTCAGTCCTTCTCTTCTCTCTGCCTGGAAGAAGCCACTAAAACCTTTTGCTGGTTTTGCTATCCTGTCCCCAGCCCCAGTCCCTATCTGGGGTATCTCATCTCACTGCGTTAGTGCAGCAGAAACTCTCTGGCACCTTGTACACTGCCCAAATCTCCTAAAATGTGCAAGATGCAGGTTTATGAAGTGAAATTCTGCGCACAGCTCACTTTTTTTTTTTTTGTCATATGCTGCCTGCCATGACCTGGGTATTTCAGCTCATCTCCTGCAGTCTTGCATCTCTTCCATATTATCATTCCTTATGGAACAAATTGGAACCAGTTTTGGGGAAGCAAAGGGCATGGCCAGGACACTTGTCTGTGGTGTCTTCTGCTGGAAACAGGGAGAGGCATTTTGCAAGGGGGAAGATATTCTTTTGAGAGAGGGGAGAAAAACCAGACCTTTCCTTCAAGGAGATTTGGGTTCCTCGCTCTGGAAGCGAAATCCCTCCTGATTCAAGTATTAAATCCTGATTTATATCAGAGCCTGAGGCAGGTCAGGAATCAGCGAGACCCTGGGAGAGCTGATGTCACCGCAAGCTCCCGTTGCCCCATATAGTTTCCAGTGGCAGGTTGTTCCCTTTGGATCCCGCAAGGCAATTTTGACCCGTGCTGCTACCCGCTGCACACCCCTACTTAGACGCGCTGCTCCCCACGTGAATGGGAAAAGGGCATAAAGAATCAAAGCGACGTGATCTATATTTCCGTAGTCTACTCTGCCTCAGGCTCAGGCCCTGAAGTTAAGCAGCTGTGGTTGGGGTGAGGAAATCATTTAATTCTTTGAGAAAACATGCTGTGATTTAGCCATTTCATGAACCTGCGTAGCTTTTAAACAATTCCTGAGCGGGGACTTCTCATTGTGCTCTTGGTCTTTCACTACTGCGGCTGCACATATTCTTCCGTAAAGTCCACGGCAATAAGCAGATTATCGAAAAAAAAAAATCGGCTTTCCAAGCTCATTTCTGAATATTCCCAGACATGGCAGTCCATTTCCAAGTTCACTCCCACCTACTTCTTGCCATCTCCATGTTGGCACTGAAAGGATCTAATTCAGGAATAATAAAAAAAGGACTTTTCTGGGAAGGCTAAAAAGGATGAAAATCATCCGAGAATCTCTGTAGCACTAATTCCAACATCTCCCTCTTTGCCCTGTGGAACATTAGGCTTAAAGCCTCTACCTGGAACACAGAGAAACTTAATGAGATTTATTCCAATGAGAAATCCTACATTATGCACAGAGAAATTAGCTGAAATATTCTGTTATGCAACTCACTGCCTGCTATGTTTAAATGACCTCAAATTTTATTCTGAATTTTTTATTTTAAAGCTCTTCCTATTGCATTCTGTTAATAATATATTTATTTTTAACATGAGGAATAACTCAGCTCACTTATCAGTTAGATATAAAATACAACTCCTTTTGTTTTTTCTTTCTGTTGTTTTTGTTGTTGCTGCAAGAAAATATGTGACATTTCTATAAATATAAAGAACAAAACCCATCTTTGAGGAATTTTACTAATGAATATTTTCTCAGGTGCCATTTGCGGTCTCAGTTTATTTGCTGGACTAAATTCACATGACAGAATACAACAAAAGAAGAGAAAGAAGTCCAAAAACTGCATCAGCCAAAAAGAAAATAGATTTTTTTTTTAAAAAACAGGATTGATCACACTTTGATGGAAAAGGAGGAAAATAATGGCTAAAAAGCCTTGCAAGAGACGAAATTTCTATTGCACAAGAAAATCAAAACGCATTCGTTTACATCTAAAACAAATGACCATGCCTACAGTGACAAAAATGGAGAAATTAAGAGTGGTGGGGAAGACTCCATTTGTGCAAAGAGAAGCTTAGACACTGTCCTTTAAAAATAACCCCAAACTTTTCATTAATTATCAGGAAAATCTGAAGAAATTATGCTTAGAATCAAACATGCAATCGTAGCGAGCTCAGCAGGGCTAAGGATGAAAAGGAAGGAACACGCGTATATACACAAATCCCATTGCTAATAATTAATTAATCCATTAATCAATCATAGGAGGAAGGAGGGAAGCGGGGCGGGGGGGAGGGGGAAGAAATCTTACCACCAAATTGGGTAACCGGCTAAGACCTTTGTGCCATTGAAGAGAAAAGATAAAATTAATCCAAGCAGGTGGTAATCCATTAGTCCAGGCTGGTGGAAGGGGAAAATCTCAGCGAAGTTTTCAGAAAAACATTAAGTGTGAAAATGAAGACCGCCCCCCTTCCCAGGAAAAAAAAAAAAAAAAAAGGAAAAAAAAAGGAAAAAAAAAAGAAAAAAAGAAGAGTTAAACAAAGTCCCTTGGAAGTGCGAATGACTTTCTGGCTTGTCAGAAACACACCTCTCCAAGCCTTTTTCCCTGTAGATCATCCAAAAGCGTCTATTAAAAAGTGCAGGGCTTGGGGATGTCAGCAGGCAGCCAATCAGACCGCATGGCCCAAGGTAAGGGATGAGTCTCCGCTCCGCGCTGTCAATCACGCTCTCCTCCCCCTCTACCCCACAACTTTGTTCCTAGCCCTCGCTTCCACACTCCAACTCTCTTTGCAAGAGACCTTACTGGGCTAGAGAGGGGTTTTTTGGTGGGGTTTTTCTTTTTTCTTTTTCTTCTTCTTTTTTTTTTTTCCCCCTCAAGTTCACTTAGAAACCCAGGATGCACAGACTCTGCTTCTGCCTTGGTGCTCCAAGACGTTGCAAGGTAAGGATGAAGGCTCATGGTGACCGCGCTTAATCTCATGGCGGGGGTGAGATAGACAACTTATTCTTTAGATGGAGAGGGAGGTGAATATTAACCCTTGCGGGAGGGAGACAGAGTTGAAGGGAGCACCAAAGAGAAAGAATAACCCTCTGAAAGTCTATCAGTATGTTGAAGTGAACCCCATGGACAAAACTGCTTATAAACTTGAAATGAAAGCAGCACTGCCCGGGCTTTTAGTGATTTGTGGGTGGGATGGATGAAGCGGGGAAGAAATGAGAAAAAAAATGCCATGTCATGGTTAGCGTGGAGGAGAAAAAAGTGAAGGTGTTCTATTAATTAATGTCTTGTGAAGTGCAAAAAAATGAAAATATTAATCAAAAAAAAAAAAAAATCCTGAGTGCAATAAGAAAAGATCATTACAAGCACTATCAGTTCTCTCTGCAGGTAGCATGTTGCAAATAGACCCAGTTTTCCTTAACTATCTTTATTATTGCATAGGGGAGCTGTATTTGCGGGAACTATCGTGTTTGAGTAGCAAGGCGAGGGGATGGCTCAACAGAAAGAATGGAGAAGTCAAAAACAAAAAAAGGATCTTTTGCTCACAGAGCATCCTGAGCCCTCACAGCTCCACTGTTTTCAGTGAAACTGCCATTTACAACTGTCCGGAAATTAAGCTCTTTATCAATAACAACCAAACTAATGCAGTAGAGAGCAATGGATATAAAAGAGGTCCAAGGTCCTGCCTTGAGCAGCTCAATGCATCTGGTGGTTTCAAATGCTACAAGACCTTCTCCTGGTATAAGGCGCTGAGTGTAAATTAATTACTCGGCAATTTATTATAGGGATGCACCTGCCTCATCTTGCTCTCTTTCTTGATTCCCATTTCATAAAGACTTTACTGTTTTTGGACACTGAGCTAGAGCAGAGCTGCCTCAGCTATTCTCATGGATGCTAAGCAATTTTTTTGCCCATTATGGGTCCAGGGCAGGACGTCCACCACCTCCCTTCTCTGCATATTGCCTCTTCATCAATCCCTGAATCTGCTGCAAGGACTATGAGACCCCAGGCTTGGGTCAATGGGTTTACCAACCATCATATTAAACGTGGCTTGTTCCTCTTGTAAGATTTCAAATTCCAAAGCAAATACTAGTTGTCTGACTTTGAAAATCTTACATCACACCTAGCTTTGTTTGACTGATTTCAATCACTTGGTTTTACTAAGCAAAGGTTTTGAAATACACTTGGAGACCCATGGATTTAATCTGTTCACCAAATTAAACCGGGAATGTTCCCAGATCTGAAACTTTATTTTCCGGGTTGTTAGATCTGAAGCATAGACCCTGTCACAGTCCCGACCTGGGAAATACCATTGTCCTGAGCAACATTCTTTTGCCACGATTTCAGGCTTAGCATGGCATAGGAACTATTCCTAAGAGATCCGTAAGATATGACCCTATCTTTTGAGAGTCAAGTTTAGTAGGATCCATACAGGCTGTTGTCTGTCCCTGTCTGTCTGTTTCCAATACCAAACAATGGTCACAGTCACTTTTAAACTACTAAGACTGACATAGTCATGGCACATAGCTGGAGAGACAATAATTGTTATGGACAAAACCAGACCTTAAATTCTTTTTCAGATTTGTACCTCTGTTGGTGAATGATTAGGAGGTCCACATAGGGAATAGGAAGTAAAAGTACTGGGTGAAAGTGTTTTGGTCACTGAAATATCAAACTGTTAGGAGCAAGAGACTGAAGGGAGATATCTCAGATGATCCTATAGGTGACTGACACGCCATAAAAAGGATGAAAAATCCAAAGCAGCACAGAAACCTGATTTGGGAAAGCTTCTTTTGGAATTTGAATTGAATGACAAGTCAGAGTTGGAGCTTGTGGGACACTCACCCACAGAACAGAGAAAGATGGGACACTGGCAGATGTCGTGGCTGGGACATTCCCATCCATTGGATACCAGAAAACAATGCAAACTGCTTTCTATAAACTTCTTCAGGTTAGGATTACAAATCAAGGCAATAAGAAGCCAAATGGTGCTTCTTCTTCACACAACAAAATGTGTGAAAGTGAGCTAAGACCCTAGATCAAAAGACTTAATTTGCTGTTTACTGGAAAAATTGATGTGTAGCAGTGTTGCCTTAAGAGGTGCTGTTTTAGCTAAGAAGCAGAGATGCCAAGGGGCTCACCCACATTTCACTAACTGCCAGAGTCACATTGATGTCGCATCAGGGAGCATCGCATTTTTGTAAGGATTTGACCCCAAGCTCATCAGAGGCCAAGGAACAGCCCTCCATTGACTTCGATAGGTCAAAGTGTGATGTGATCAAGTCTCACATTGAGTTCCTTGTCCTCGCAAACCTTTTAACTTCTCCCATCCATTACTCTATCTTTTCTGAACATCAAGGACTGTTTGTCCCACAGTCAACAGGAATTCATGATGTCCTCCTTTTTGGGAAGATACTATGTGCTTTTGAGTATGTCTAAAGTTGTTTGCGCTTGGAGATCCTGTAGGTTCTGTGACCAGAGGTCGTTATGGTCTCTCACACGTGATGTCATAGACTGATACAGAATAATCGGGTCAAAGTGAATCTTGGCTCCAAAATTCTCCCACTGAAATGAGTAAAAAAATGTCCATTAATTTCACTTGTATTAGTCTAGGCCCATGAAGCAAAATGACAAGCATTTCTTAACAGGGATCATGGCATGTATCATTGGTATGAAGATGATGTTAGACATAAAACTTATAGACTTTCAGTTTTCTCTGATAATCTGATCCTTAGATGCTAAAATCACCCTGGGGATATTTCATGCTAACCTGAACAAATATATTTATATATGATATATTTCATAAATAAAAATATTTATATGTCCTTCTGCAAATCCTACTTTTAAATATACTATCTAAGAGGATATGACAGTTAACAAAAGATTGCAATTTCAAAATTTCACCTATAGATGCATCCTCATGCTGTTGACTGAGTTTTATTTACTGAGGGCCCTTAGAATTCAGGCATTGGTCTGAATAATTTGGCAATACCCAAGTTCGAATAAGCCCTGGAACAAATAATGTGAGGATGCCAGAGGTCTGGCTTCAAGAGCTCCAGGACCGATGAGGACAAGTCCTTTTGCCTTTACGAAGTCAGTGTATAAGTCTTTCGGTATCGTTCTAGCAATGTAGTAGAGCCCATGGCAAGCTTATTGTCTGTAGGTGTTCAGGCATTAGAAGAGATCCTTTGATTCATTCTAACAACCATTCTAACATCAGTCCAGCAAAATGTCACTATGATCTCATTAAAGACATAATTCTCTTTCTCCACAGCATAATGCAGGACCGTGCTCTGACTTTTGTCGCTTTTCCTTCTTTTAGGTTCTGTGTCCTTCATGGGAATCAACTGGCAGAAAGAAGCCAAGTGCTCAGGGAAGTTGTTGGGACCATGCAGTCTGCCTGGATTTTGTCTCATTGCGCATTTCAGTAAACCAAGCAGTTGATGAATGCGATGCACCAGGACCCAAAATCATTCCTGCTGCACTGCTGTTCACCATCGTCACCATGACACCATTATCTTTGTGACACATAGAGGCTTACTCAGACCATACCAAGAAGGACAAGAAATGAATGACCTGAGATTGTTGCAGCCAGAGAGGGTTCAGATGCCTGTCAAGATGTGTTAGGGAAGGTAGAACTCATACAAGAGCAAGTATCCTCTCTGTAGCTCTAAGCAATTCCATTACAGTGCTTGATTTGCAGATCAACTTGGATTCAATGGTGGAAAAAAAACCCTGTTGCTAGATGTTGAACTGCCCATTCTGGTACTTCTGGGCAGAGCCAAAAACACACCTCTGCCATGCTTGTATGGGTTCCTCAGTATGAGTGGCCTTTAGGTAGTGCAAGATCTCCGAAGCAGATGAGTTTATTGTTTTGTGGAACTAAATTTTGGCCTTAGTATCTAAAGTGGAGGTAAAATAGCAATTAGTTTTTGGTGATGCTCACTTTTAATCCTAAAATAAATCCATATTGGAAAATATGTAAAGACCTGAAGCAATCCTCTTCCAAATAAAAATGAAGAACTTGGTGCATTCCAGAACTAAACTGCTAAAAACTTATGTCTTTCTGAGGCCTGGGTTTGCTGCTAATTTATTAACAATAATATTAATGTTTGTCCATAAATTTAGTTGTCCCTCAGCTTTCTTGGCCATATATCCTCTCTTGTAGATATTTATGTTCCCTCTGTCCTTAACAAACTCTCCTCTTCCACTCTTTTCTGACCCTTCCTATCTCAGTTCATGGTAGCTGGACACATCAAAGTACAATCATTACCTGGAAACATAGAATCTCATGTTAATAATTGAGCATTATGATTTAGAGCTCCTCAGTGAGTATTACATCACTTCTCGCCTTGTTTAAATGAGAACTTAATATATTTTTGTATATTTTCATGTATCTTCTCAATGTGCTCCATCACGAATGATGTTGGGGTATGCTCCAACACATTCACAGTGCATGGACCCACTTAGCCTACCATTCCCTTTCATTATATGCCTTGAATCCATGCTTTCTCCAGCTAAGTTTTATTGAGATCTGCAAGTAAGTTCATGTGCTGTAGTGCATTGCAGGAAAGGTGCTCTAGGTGACCTTGCTCTAGGTGACTCTAGGTGCTCTAGGTGCTATGTGCTCTAGATGACCCTGCATGAGCAGGGGGGTTGGACTAGATGACCTCTGAGGTCCCTTCCAACCTTAAGCATTCTATGATTCATTCTATGAAAGCTGCCTTCTCGTGTCTGCCGGTCTGCTATGTTCAAGGGAGCTCTGGGTATAGGTGATGTGTGAAGCTTTTGGGTGCCTGCAGAAGAAGCAACCATGGAGGAGTCCTATCCACTAGGATAGTAAGATATTATTTTCTTGGTCAGATGAGCACTATGATGACATTTCTCCTTGATATTTCTCTGAAACGATTCCCTGGCTGAAGATGCTAAAGGTTGAAACATGACTCCTTTTTCTGTTGAGACATGAAACAAAGCTCGTTCTGTGTATAAAGGAGGAGAAAGCTGGGATTTAGACTAAGGTCTGGTGTCAACAGAGATGATGGTGGAGCTCTTAGCATAGCAAAACTCCTCAGAATTGTTTTTATCATTTCAGTAAAAAGTTCATACTCTTCAGCAAACACTCTCCCTCCACTCCCTTCAATTTTTTTCTACAAACTCTTCTCATTCCACAGTACAGCAATCCTGCACTGCTTGTCTAAGATATTTTGTCTCTTTCAGAGATGCTATAAGCTCTTTTTTTACCACGGTTTTCATGTCCCAGAAGGTGTTGTGGCCAAGGATATTGGACTTCCATTTTTGCTGGAAACAAGCGTTTGCCATATTGTTGTACCTGTTGTCATACACAAAGGGAACTTGGGGTTGGTTGTGCTCTTGCCTTTGCCAATGACTCCTACTGTGATTCTGATAGGTCAGATTTCTTATTTGTGCCTGTATTTCCTGCTTGCAAAATTTTGGAAGCAGTCACTTTTATGTGTGTTATATTAAGTCCTCTGGGAAAGAACTCCCTCACCCTCTGGTTGTGTGCAAACCTGAGCTAGAAATCAAGGTACCTCTATGAATCACAGACTTCATAATAAAAATAGATGCTGCTGATGCTACCAGAGATATGAGCAGAACTGCATCCCAGTTCTTGTATTTGAAGGCCAGAATGAATGATAAATGCTCTTCCATCTTCTTTCTTTTTTCTCCTGGAAAGATGTGGAAATGTTGGATGTTGCTTGCTCCACCATTACTCTTAAATATAGACACTGTTTCCAAATGCATTGGTGCTACTGAACTGGAACTGTTACAGACTTTGAATAAAATCATCTTTCTTTCAGACTGTCACCTCCTTAACTTCCTTTAGCAGTTCATACTCTGTTTGCACGAGTCATACTCTGTTTAGCTTTTTAAGACACTTTCTTCTATCTTGCTATGGAGATCTGTAGAAATGAATCACCTAATGGAGCCTCGGGACACGGAGAGCTAGCACTGAAACTCATATTAAACTTCAGTAAATACAGTAAATCCTTGCTTTTAGCCAAGTTTTCTGTAGATCTCTACATTATGAAGATTTCAATGTAAATCTTAAGGAATGTAAATGTTATCTTTGATTGACACAATTTTGCCTGAAACTGTGTTGACCCACACTGTATCAAGGAAGAATATTGCTTCAGCGAAGAGCTTAGAGAGGCAATAGTTGTGATGAAGCCCTATAGCCTCCTCTATTCACTTTCTATTCTTTTATCCAAGGATGATTGCACTCATCCCTACTCTCTTCTGAGATAAGGGAAGATCAGAGTCTGGCAGAGGAGATCATCTGTCCCATCAGCTGTCAGTTGCTCTTGTGGAAATTATTTCCAGGTCACTTCTAGTACCCTGTTCAGCCTTCATAGCTGAAGGACGTCAGTCAGGTGGGCTAACACGCAGGGCAAAAGTGCCCTTGCATATTTTTCATCAATTTGAAGCAATATCTTAGGATACAGAAGAAGTGTGATTAAGATAATTGAGCACATGTAGAGCATGGATTGTCAGTGTGTGTGTATGTGGTCTAAACAAAGGTGTGTGTGAGCAAGCATAGGTGGCCAAAGACAATTTGTAAATGAATGGTTGTAGAGGTACATGGTCTTGCTGTTGAGGAAACAGACTTAACACAAGCCCCAGAGCTCTCTGGGGAACAGATCCACTGTACAAAGCATTTCATGGTTAGTGTACACTGTCTCCAGTCGCATGGTGCAGAGCAATTTTATACCCTATGTCTCTGAGGCCAGCCTTGCTCTACAAGACAAGGAGAGCTGCCTTTCACAACTGCAGTAAATCTGACTAATTGGACTAACTGAGCCTGTGAAGAAACTATGCCCCAGGTCTTGGGCTTGTTTGAAAACAGTTCTGTCTCTGACATCTGGAGGAATGCATCACAGGCACTGGGGGAAGGGATGGAGAGCAGAGAGAGCAGAGCCATGCTGCTCCCTTCTTTCCCCAGGACTCCAACCTGGGAATATCCTAAAGGCTGTAAAATATATGGTAAAAAAATGGGACCACATATTTTTACTGCAGGCCAGGATGTTCTGGGTGGAAATCATGGAGCCTTCTGATGCAGGTGAGTGCTTATGGACTGAAAGGAGCAACACATATTTATGTTAAGGTTGCACTTCTCCTGGGCTGTATTGTATGATAGTGGTAGACACTGCCACTGGAGTGATGCTAGAATGGAAGTCTCTGCTCTAGGGATCTACAGGGATCACTACAGATCTCATCTATAACATCTCCACCTACACATGTCCCAATCCTGAAAGTGCCAAGAAGTGAGTGCCATAGTCCAGCACTGCTGGCATATCACCGGAGCAGATATAAACAATAGTTTTGCTCTGTTGATCAGATGACTCTGATGAGCTACACCCTTTCACTTCTCCCATGATAATGGTCCTGCCAAAGGTGTGGGTTAATGGAGGAGATCTCAGTCTTCTTGGGTTATCGTCTGTATTTAAACACCAGGTACGAGGCTTGTGCTGAGTCTAGTATTGCTGTGTGTGGCTAGGAATATGACTGCCAAAGGATGCTATGCTCTGTAGGACCCTCCCCAACAGGTCATGCTGTACCTGGAACCTGATAGCAAGACAAGCTTTCCTCAAGCATGGTCTGATTCAACCTATGTGAACACTCCATGGGTACATGGACAACAGGTCTACATTGACGATGCACCCTTGTGGAGACAAGTCAGCCCAAAAATTCACAGAATCCCCATATACTGAGGTGATACATTTGATCGGCATACGGATGAAAGGCTAAACATCCTTTCAGCCTTTCCCCTGAGCTGAGAGGCTGAAATACTGGGGAATCCACAAATGTGGGTCTGGGCTGGGTCTGAGGCTGGGACTGGCCTAGGTTGGGTCTGCCCTTTGCTGGTCTGGGGGTGGCCGAGGGTGAGGGCAGCTGGCTGGGAGGCCAGTGGGAGGCCTGGAGCTGCGCCGCAGGGATTCAATCCGGGCCCTTGGCAGGGAAGTTTTAATGACACAACAACAACAACAACAACAACAACAACAAAAGAGGAAAGGGGGAAAAGAAGAAAAGGCTCCTGCGGGGCTCGTTGCCACGGAGACCCCAAGGAAGTTTGAACCAGTCCTGCTCTTTTCACAGCCGCCTTTGAGCCAAGGAGGGAATTATGGCTGGCGATAAAAGGAGACATGTGGCCCTTTGCTCATAGGGACCAGCCTCTGCAGTTACGAGTCTTCGGCTCATTTTCCTCCTTGTCTCCTCCTGCAATTATGCATTCTGATCTCAGGCAGGAGAAAAAAAATAACTAGGACAAGTTGGGCACCCCTTGCCCTGGGGAGCCCATCCCTGGCGGGCAGACCGCTATCTCTTCCAGCCACTTGTTCCCCCTGCTGCCACACACCACCCCCACTTCCCCTATAGGTATTAAATTCTTACGCATTTGTTGCTGATAAGCAGCTCGTGCCGTCTGTTGTCACAGCAGCCCTTGCATAAAGCAGTCTTGTAGAGGACGGGGGCTGAAGACCTTTCCTAGCGAGTGGGAGATGGTTTTCCTGTTCATTCTGGCTCCTTGGGATTTTCAGGGGAGGTCTCTGCTGGTGGAGCTGTGGGTCTGGCTGGCCAGATGCAGGAAATAATTGTGAAAAGGATATTCCTTGATTCAATTCTTTTTGATTGAATTTGGTGCTGCCTCCTCCAGTTTCTCCACTGACAGATGCAAATGCAAGTCCCAAAGTCGTGTTGCACTGCTGAGGTTATGTCCTTGCCCATTCCTCTTCATGGTACCTAGACTTTCAGTTTCTAGGGTAAGATGCTGCATGAATTTCTCTTGGGTCCATATGATGCCTACATTCAGATGACTAAAAGGCAAAGTGAAGCCAGAGGCGCAAGCAAGAGAAAGGACCTCCCGCAGGCATTGCACATCAGTGCTTGCAAAGCCTAGCCCAGGCTGCAGCTCCTTATCAACCAGACTCAGCTGGGTGAGCAGAGCCCTCTTCTCCTTTTCCAAGGGCTGTCACAAGCATTTGGGTCTTCTGTCAAAACCATCAGACTCCTGGTGCTGTAGGTGTGACTGTGAGCTATGAAAGACCAGGCGTGGCTGGGAATACGGGATGGGGGCCAAGGCAGGTCTCAGATCTCCCCTCTAGCCCCTAGGACATCACTCCAGAACCTTTTCCTTCTTGTGCTGAGCTACAGCGTTGGCTACTGTGACAAGAGAGAAGCCAAGCCAGGCTGGGTGACTGGTCCCAGCTCCCTCCTGGGTAGATGCCTTCAGCTAAGGGTGACCAGAGCTGTTCCTGGAGTGTATATCCTAGAAGCTGTCCTGAAAGAGGACATATATATGAGTCCCGAAAGAGGACGTATATCTGGGATCACATGAAAAAATCAGATGTGAAACTTGCCTGCTGGTCAAAGCTGAGTGAGATCTAGTCAGCTGCCTATTCGCGCTGGTGAACCTCTCTTACTGGAGACCACCTTGAACAACTAAGAAGTATTTGGACAAGTTCAGGAGAAATATTTTTTCATGACTTTGCCACTTTTTAGTGTCCCGTTTATCCGTCTCTCTCACCTCTGCTCCTTGGGCATGTGATCCTCCTAACTCCAAAGTGGACCTTTTTTTCCCTCCCAGCTCCTATTTTTTTTCTCCCCTCTCCATGGACCTGCTTTGCAATGGATATCTTTCTGGATATCTGGATATCTTTGTGCTTAGTGCTTTCACAAGGAGATGTGCCTTATATGAACGTGCCCACGCCTTATATAAACGAAACAGAAGGACCAGCGAGTGCATGATCATGATCCTGGGTAATAGGAGAAGGAATTTGGTGGCTAAGGGAGCTACACATTGCTCTGGTTTAAGTACCTGTGCCACAGTCTTGTCACAGGAACTGGTTCCCCTCCTGGACTTAGAACTTCAACTATCCTGGTGGTACCCCATTGGCAAACTAGGTGGTAAATCACTGCAGCAAACTGAACTAGTGTAAAAATAACCTTTTTTGTAGGTCTCTGTCACCTGTTGTCACCTTTATATATTGCTTTGTTAGCGTGTTTTAGATAGCAAATGCATAGAAAAATGATTAGGTTTTGTATTAAAGCCTGGTCTCTATGTTCATTTGTCTACATTGGTGCACAGCATGTGCAGCATGCTGTGTCCTGCTTATATTTTGGTGACTTGCGGCTACTCCTCCTCAGTGATCAGGGTTTTTCAGAGTTCAATTTTATTTGCAATGGAAAACATCAGAAGAGGCGATGCAGGCAGTACAGCGACTAATACTGACACTGACCTGCAGACAAATTGCAGCCCACCACTGCTCCCTGTAGTCTGTGAGCTAGGGAACAAACATGTCAGGATGGGTGTGACTTGCTAGAGGAGCAGGGGACTGTGTGACACAGTGCCATCCGGTGGAGCTGCTGCAGCAGACACTGAGCATCGAATTGTCCCCTTGCTGGGCGGATTGAGGCACTGGGCTGTATGTGATGCTCCCCTGGGATCCAGACAAACCGAGACCATTTGGCAAGGGCAAAGGCAGATCCTAGATAACATTCCTTAAGACCTATTGCCCAAGGCCTCGGATGCCTGCAAGTGCTCATCACATATGTGTGCCAGCTGTGAGGATGCTGCAGGACAAGTATTCTGGAACCCCTGCACCGAGGGGACCGGCCCATCACTGGCCATCTCCCCCTGGCACCCTGGGGTGGAGCTGCACAGTGTGATGGAGAGGAAGAAAAACCAGGTTAAAGCTTATCGGCATGGCTAGCATCACGGTGAGGAGTGAAGGGAGCACAGAAACGTCTCATCTCAAGAGCACAGAGACAGAGGGATTCAGGGACACAAGGGCTCAGAAAGTACATAGGGAAAAAAAAAAAGAAGAAAAAAAAAAGAAGAAAAAAAAGCAATTTTCCAAATTTTGATGCTTGCAGGATCCCTGAGGACACAGTACCGCCTGCTGGCCGTGGACGGCAGCAGAGGCACGGATGGAAGGGCTGGGGAAGATGCGGTCCGGGCAGTTTGCTCTTTGCAAGAATCAGAGCAAGGCTCGGGCTAGCTATTCCGTGAGCCCAGTTCTAAATATTTAGGTTGTAACTTTGGTCTCTAAGCCGAACCATCCTGTTAAGGGATAGATTCCCCTTTCAGATAATCACAATCACTGAGAGTCAAGTTGGAACATATTCTGTCTGGGAAAGCAAAGCATTACCGTTCATCAAACAGAGTCCAGCTTAACAAACCCATAGAGAGAGTTTATTTAGGCAGATCCTTATAAATATTTTCATTGGTGACCTGTACTTTAAACAGTGTTCTCAGTGCCTCTCCTATTCTTCACCATGTTGTGTATGACATCAGCTCTTCCTATATTCCTTTTCAGTCCAAATTTTTCTATTCTGTTCTTCTCTCTTTATCTCAACGCAGTATTTACTCTATAACTCTCTCAAATTCTACTCCACTTAAATTTATTTGACTAGGAAATATCAGCTGATTGATTTCAGCCTGAACTGTTAATAGGTTTTAGTATGTTTTACCCTCAGGACCCTGAAGTCTAGCCATGATATTCACACTTTGTTTCTTCTTAGATAACACATTTGCCCCTTTTTAATTTCTGTTTGTCTTGTTCTTGGTTAATTTGTAGGGCTGTTTCTGCCTTCTAGAGTATTTGGTTGATTGCAAAAGAAAACTCTGCACTCTTAGCTGCTAGCCCACACAGTGTGGCCTGGAGACTGTGGTTTAAACAAATCCATAGGATCACAGGTGAAAGCACACCATGCCTGAAAGCATTGTGGGTCCAAATATAATCTAGGACGTGGTCCCATGCTTGGAATATGACCCTGTTGTCTGAGGATGAGAAAGGGGCAGGACAGTTCCCATTGGCTGCACTCTCTGGATTTTACTTTCCTAAACCTAACTTATCTATCAAGGCACTCGACAGATAACTTCTATTTTAAGGACTTTGAAAAGAGCAATTTGTCCATACTTGCAAAAATATCTGCTTGTGCCAATGCACCACCTTGTGGGCACACCCGCCTCAACTGCAGAGCTGAATTCCAGACACCGCAGTTAAGATTCATCTCGCCTAAACTCAGATGCAGATTTGGTCAGAGCCGGGAGTCTGACACCAAGTCCATGGCCCTTTTCCAGTATAGGTGCTTCAGCCTTCAGGTTACATGTGAGCCTGAGACTGGGTGTTCTCAGGAGAAGGCTGGTGAGATGGTCTGAGAAGTGGAAAGGGGAGAACTTTTCTCTGTGTCTTTGGTGCCTTTCCACCATGGGCTGTGCACCCATATATCTCACCTGGGGAAAGTTTGGTGCCCACAGCTGACAACTCTTTTCCCAGACCTTCCACTGAAGGTCTGTTTGAGAAGTTGGCCTTTTCCTACAGTCTTGGCAAGGCTGGCAGCTTTCTGGCATGATCTGACCATTCACAGAGAGCAAATAGGTAGAGAAAAATCCCCTAACTGAGCCCATCATGCGTAGCGCTGCATCCCTACGCTGTTGGCAGAGATCCCCTCTGTGAAACAGGCATGGGTCTTGGCGTGTATTATGAAGACAGAAGTCTTCTGGACTAGGACCAATAGTGTTTTCTCTAGGAATACCTTGAGCCTGCTCTTTTCTTTGATTTTGAGCAATCATATGGCACATGTTGCAAGACTTCAGTCTCACCAACCTTCCTGCCTGGCACAACACCATTTTATCTGGCCAAATAACACCAAGATACTTGCTTCAGGTTGGGCCTGAGGAAGATCTGCTTACTCCATCTCCTTGCCCCTGCTACTGAGACACAGAATGGCAGCACTTCTTACTAGCAAAGGTGAGGAAATCAAGGATTTCAGCTTGTATGCAGGTTCAGACCTGGGACTTATGCTGGAAAATCTGACACAGAGGAATGGAGATGAGTTCATGAGTGCGCAGTTCATAGCATCCCTCATACTATAACATTCTGTGCTGAATAGAAGACATTGGTGCATGTATACTTTGAGTGCAGTGGGTTGCAACCCCTCTTCCAGGTCCTCTAGGGACTGCTGTTGATGTGTCTCTCTTTGTAATTTGTTTTTATTTTGATTTTTTCCCCAGTTCTGCCATTTTTCTCTGTAGTTTTCAAACTGGACTTGTGCCTAGCAGGGCCAATGTACAGACGAAGATTCCTAGGGAAAAGTCCTGAAACAGAATGTGCATGTAGAAACATTTCCTCTGGAAAAAAAAAAATCCCAGATGCCAAGAATTTGCAGGTTAGGAATTTCCCCAGCCCAAGGTGGTGTTGATGGTTTTAGTAAAAATCAGTGTTTTTTTCTCCTCCATAAACTAGAATGGTCTCTCCTTAAGCCCCATTCAAAATTCTGCTTCCATGACATGGGATAGCTCCCAGAGCTCCTGGTGACAATATCTTCATGGCATGTCAAACTACATGCAGTGCTTTTAAAAATGCAACCGGCTGGCTTCCTTTGATGCCCTAGTTGCTGCCAGTTCTTGTCCATTCGTCCTCAGCTGCTTAATCTGCAAGACCTGTAATGTGCCTCTATCAGTTTTCTTTTCCAGACTGAAGAATCTCAGCCTAGTCTTCACTCCTTGAATAGCATCTTTGATTAGCCTTGATGTAATTCTCGGAGTCTTTTCCAGCTCTGCTGCACTGCTTTTTGAGACAGAAGTGAGGGGGCAATCTGTGCCAGGATCTGTGTGAGGTACTTAAAAGGCCATGAAATCAGGCTACTTTAGAAACTACTGCTGTTTCTTGCCATTCCTGCTAGTATGAGCTAAGGAAGAACATAAGCTAGCCAGATACATGATCAGATGAGTGTTAGTAAAGCTGCAGAACAATGCTTAGGTCAAGAAATACAGAAACAGTTGGTGCTCTAGAAGATTAGCTATGATGGGTGGATGATTTATTTATTCCTTAGCTGACAGCTGGGAGAAAAAGAATCCGTTTCAAAGGACAGACTAATACAATGGGAGATAGGAGGAGAGATCTATCTGATGATGGAAGGGTATCTACAACATGAGTGTCTCTCTCTGAGTTAATTCTCATTTCCCTTTATGGAAAATGGATTTCCATTCAGCAATGGGCACTAAATTAGGTACAGCCTTTCAGGAAAGGACTAGAGGGTGACTTCTGTAAAAACATCATCTCAAATCTGAAGGACAGTCAACATGGCCAGTAGAACATCAGAAATTATTGCTAGAGACCAAGCCAGAAAACACATTTGGAATAATGTATGCAATTCCAGTCTTCCTGCTGACAGAGAAAATCCAGGGGAACCAGAGCAGGTATCAAGGGCAATCTTCTAGAGCTGACTACTAGCATCAATAAAGGAGGACTAGGACTTCATCTAGAAAAGAGGTGACATATGGAGAAACAATAAATCCAATGAATCAGACTGAAAGAAGTGAGCAGGGAATGCTTGTTTCCTATTTCCTCTAATACTAGGTTATCAAAATAAATTATTAATGAAAACAAGAAGTCCAACAGAGGAAATGCCTGTTCAATGTAGAGGTAAACCATGAGGGGCAAACTGGATTCAGACATCAGCTTCAAAAATCTCAGAAGAAAAAAAACCATCTGGAATCTGTCAAAAGTGTGAACACAAATCTCGCCTGGGCAACTGTCAAAATGCCCATGCTTGTAGTTCACAGAGACATGTTCAAGAAAGGACTAGTCATGACTTGTCCAGTTCGGGAATACCAAATACTGGCCGTAGTTGGAAACAGACTGTTGAGCTTGAATGCTGTGGTGCTGTGGTACAAATGTGTCCTCTCACATTCACAGGAAAGAGGAACAGCTCAGTAGAAACAAACAGAAACAAGAAATGTCCGTTGCACTAAACATCCCGTCCAGTCTCTGGGAAATGCTGTGGGCAGGCTAGTGCTTTCTGGTATTAGCTCCAGTGCTAATAAGAAGTCTGCATAGAAATTAGTCTAGGAAGCACTGCAGAAGAGATGTGACCTCTCTCTTGGGATGAATGAACTTAACATGAGCACAACTGAAAAGAGACACCTCATTTAGATCTTGGGAATTAGATGAAAATGGCACCCGAATTACAGTGATTTGCTCAGTGCCCTTAAAATGGTTCCACTTCCTTGGCCACTTCCTCTTCCCCGATGTCTCATTATGCAGACCCTGGGTGTTTGAAAGCGTTTGTGCCAGCCCATCTCCAACCTTCCTTCTACTAAAAAGGAAAGGTTTTGTTTCTATGGGTTAAGACGTACGTGCAAGACAGGTGGTGCCAGGCCCCCCCCTCCAAAGCATGGATCCTGCTGCTCGGCACGATGTTAACACAGCACAGACCAAAGGATAAGGGAAGAGAGCTCTGAAGGCGGCATCTAGAACTGAACCATTTACCTTTGCTGCTCTTTGATTAGGATGGGGTTGGAGGAGCTAATTTACCTAGATGACGACAAAGATGAGTTTTGCAAAAATGAGTGGGAAAATGCTAGCACTGGTTCTGCTGCTCCATTCTCAGTAAGAGAGAGGATCCCAGCTTCTCCCACAGCCAGACAGGCTTGAAGGTTCCTGCTCAAGCAACCAATATGCTGAACTCTGCAGTATTCTCTTACACGGGAGATTCAGCCTTTGAGGCTATGGCACAGCACAGATGACTTCTCTGTTTTAGAAGAAACACGGTTTTAAACTGTGCAATTTATGAGCTCTGCTCCACTTTAACCACATTCTTAAACTCTGCAAAGCTGGAGAATTAGCCTCTACAGTCACATTGGTGTTCCTCTCCCTTCACCAGGAGGGGATTGAGGAACTCTGCTATTTATGAATACTCTACTTTTATATAATGTCATCAACATCTGAGTGTTGGACACTCTTGTGAACTAAATTCCATCACAGAGACATATCAAGAGCTTTCCTTCAAAGACATTCAAAATAAAGCTTAAAGGCATTCAAAATTCGAAAACCTTACAGTGTGTGCTTCCTTCTTGCAGATTCATCAGAAGACAAGTGACAGCTCTATGATAAATTTCATATCTAAAACCAATTATGTGCATTGTTGGTTTGAAATAAGTACCAGTAGAGAAGCTTCCACAGAGTGGCTAAGGACAGTGTCCAGAGCATTAGCAAGCCACCAATATGGAAAAACTTGGAAAATGGCCATTGTGCTTTCTAAAATGTTATCTCTAAAAGTGCTTTCGAATCAGCCCAGCTCAAATAAGCTGAAACAAAATAATTTAACAGGACAGAAATCTCCTGTGCAGAGGGCAGTTAGAGTAGCCCTCTCACCCACATAGATTAACCAGTGCCCTCTGGGTTTCCTGGTCTACCACCACTTCCACCCCCTCCAAGGCTTCCCAGTTTCTCCTGACATCTTTTTACCTGCCTCACACACCAACTAACTTTCCCTTTGTCCTCCATGTGACATACTTCTTCACTGACAAACCTAACACCTCCAGGTTTACTGCAGTTTGCCCCATGAGCATCTCCACAAAAGCACTCTTCATTCCTTGAGCCACTCCTTTGAGCCATGCTCCCTTCTAACACTTGTTTCTCTCACAGTTTGTACGCTAGGCCAAAATCAAGGGAAGAAGTCCTGCTGCAGGGGCTCCTCTACAGAACCAAGAACAGCTTGCCCAGGTTCTTGACCTTCCCTCCTATCATCTCCTCATTGTTGGCATTGCCTAAGCAGGATCATAATACAGTCAAACCATCAATATCAAAAAGCAAGAAGGCTGTTTTACCTTCCCTACAGCTTCCATGACCTACTCAGATCCTTATATACCACTTGAGATTCGTTTCTTCACACCGACCAGAAGATAAAATGTCTTCTGCCTACCCTTACTCTCCCAATATAAGTAGATACCACCAAAGATGTGAAAACGTGGCCATGCTTGTGACCCCTAAACTGTCTAGCAATGTCTGCCTCTCACATCAGAGACATTTCCAGGAGGCATAAGACATGTGCTTGTGTTCTCTTCCTCACCACTGCTCACCTTCCTCCCTTTACAAATCTCAGTAAGCTGAACTTTCCTTCAATATTCTCTAAAAAGAATTGAAGATGCATAGTGCAGCATAAAATAGTCTTCTGATGATGCTTCATCCCCAGATCCTGACAGGTCCTTTTCATCCTTCCTGAAAGGGTTGCTTTAGGGGCTTTCTTAGACCGATGGGGTCTGTGCCTTTTCTTCTGAGTAATCTTCTCCCTAGAAGTCTTCACGGCATGCCTGGGGAGTTGTCTATGGGCTTGGACCAAGCAGTATCAGACTTCTAAGGACAGTAAGAACTACTGGAACCACTCTTCTGTCGACCAGGGTTCACATAACAGACCAAGGTTCACATAACAGACATTGCGAAGCCAGATCACTAGGACTGAAGCATGAGAGTGAACACCCAGAAGAGCTTGGTCTGGACATCTCCAGGTTATCCTTCCCACCAACATTTCTGTGAGATGACAATGTTCAACAAGCGTGTAGATAAGGCACTTAGGGACACAGGTTAGCAGGCATGGTATCGAAGGGTTTACAGTTGGACTCGATGATCTTGAAGGTCTTTTCCAACCACAATGATGGTATGATTCTGCGATGTTGCTTACGCAATGCATGTTTGGATACAGGTGCTTGGAGGAGTGCTCTCCAGAGCATGCATTTGAACTTACCTTCCGTATCTGTGAACACCTGTACACCTGGCAGCAAACTTGAGTGGCAGTGGGGACATGTTGGGTGAACACCAGTGCCTGGACATGTCACCATTTCCTTGATACAGCAAAGAAATGCACGGCTGGCTGCCTGCAGGCGCGCAACGCTGCCCAAGGCAGCGGTCATGTCCCGAGTGAGCCTGCCCTGCCACCTGTACTCTTGCTGTCACGTGCGGTGCTGTCAAGCACCTCGCCCCTGGCACGGAGCCTGCCCAGGCGCTACCCGCTTCCCTTCCCGCAGGTGCCAGGCGTGGAGCGCGCGGGGAAGGAGGCAGCCGGCCGGGCTGCGCATCCCCCGCGGCTGCGGGGCCGGCGGGGCGCGGAGGGTCGCGGGGAGGCAGCGCGGGGGGCGGCGGGTCCCCGCGGGCGGGCCCGGGGCCCCGATTCCCGGCGCCGAGGGGCCGGGCCGGGCCGGGCCGGGCCGGGAGGAGGGGGCCGCTCCGCCTCCCCGCTTAAAGAGCCGCGGCGCCGGGGCGGGCGGGCAGCGAGCCGGCACCATGCGCTGCTCCGCCGCCCTCTGCCTCCTGCTGCTGCTGCCGCCGCCTCCCGCCGCCGCCTACTTCGGGTCAGGGCCGCCCGCGGGCCGGGGAGGGCGCGGGGGACCCCGGGGAGGGTCCCCGGCTGCGGCTGCTCACCCACCTGCAGCACCCCCGCTCCCCGCCGTGGCACCTTGCGCAGGGCGTGGGGTGTTTTGGGGAGAGAGCTGGAAGAAAAGGGGATTTGGGGGGAGGTTTGGAGAGCGGGGCGGTACTGAGTGTCCCGAGAGTCCCACCGTGCACCCAAAGGCACCTGGGGGAAGAGGCTTGGGGGAAGGTGCAGGGTGAAGAGCAAAGTTCTGAGGCTGGAGCAATAGGGAGAAAAGCAACGACGACTTGCCCCACGCCTGGAAGTGTCTCTGTTCAGGAGGTGAAATTCACCCAGGACAGTTTCTCACTGCAATCTGTCTCCAAACGATTTCCCTGCAGGGAAGAAGGTGGGAGAAGGGGACCAGGCAAGGGAAGTGGGTCTTGCGGGCAGGGTGTGGGTGACATGCAGAACTGCGGTGTTGGCGAAGCAGAGCTGATGCCTCGGTGCAGGATGTGGCTCAGGGTTGCGTGGATGCTGCTCTTGCTGGGCACACGCCGGACTCGGAGCTTGTTGCTCTGTACACACTTGTTCTGGGCACATGCTCTGCACATGCCAGGCCAGTCACTTCTTCCTACCTTTCCTTGGAAATCACTGCTGACTTGGCACCCTTGTCTAGGACAATGATGGCAATTTCGGTTTTGTAAAAATGCTTCCTCAGATCAGGTGGATTTTAAGTTTATTTATTACATTATTTAGCTTGACTCATACCTAATTGCATGGTAGCAGGGAAAACTACCTTTCTTGCTGCTTGGCCATGTGTAAGTTGTTTCTGGACATACTGTTTTTATGAAGTTGGGTTGCAGTGAGTGTAGCTTTCCAGTTACAGGGAGCAGGTGCACACAGTTGTATTAAGAGGAAGCAAATTCGTTCATATTTCCTTTTCATGTAGCTAATGCAAAGCAGTTTCTGAGTTTTCCTCAACTGGAGTCAGTTCTTAAAGCAACTTGAATGATTATTCTTTTTCTAACAGTGATCTTTGGATATGAGCTGCTTTCTAGTCACGAAATTTGTGTGTGCTGTCCTTTGATGGTGCATGTCTCTGAATTTGTTGCTTTTTTCACTTTTTTTTTGTGTTTCTTTTTTAGTTTCTTTTTTTTTTTTCCCTTGAGGGCTTTTGACACGGGCATGTGCTGTGCAGTCTCACCTTTTCACTTTCATCTACTACTTAAGAGTCACAAGGAGGAACACAAAGCAGAAATGAAAGCCTAAGATCTGAATGAGTGTTTGGTAGTCATTAATAAGGAGATATAGGGATGCTTTCCAGCCAAACTGGAGCTGATGGGCTAGGGGGCAACTTGCATATCTATGATGTATCGTTTTCAAAGATATGGGAAAAATGTTGTCTCATCTCCAAAACTGCTACTGAATTTACAGGAGCCCCTAGACTCTGGTTCTGCAGCCTATGTCAATGCTTTGCTGCATAGGAGAGATTTAGAAATGTCAGTCAAATCTTTGCTTTCCAAACCTTATTAAGAAAACCTTAGAGAAATGAGGAGACCTTACAGACGTTTGTAAAGGAGACATTTGTGTGTCTGTCTTTAGAGAAAGGACAAGAGCTCTTGGAATGTACGATGTGCATTTGGCAAAGGTGAAATATTGCTAGCTCACACTGGTGAAGAAAATCCCACCTGCATTTGGTACTGCTGGGAGGAAGACTGGTGAGGAGAGGAGTGCACAGTGTAGTCCAGCAAAACTGGCCAAAGAGCTTAGGAAAGATGAAGATCATTTATAACTGTACAGAGCAGAGGTCTTGCTGGGGTGAACATGCAAAGGACACAGAACAGCAGTTGTGGGCAAATTTCAGAAGACTGCACTCCTGCGACACTGGCGCGTTTGGCTGGCAGTGCATTGAATCTGCCTGAGCAGACCTTGAGCTGTTTTAAGTGCCAGTGCTGCATCCAGAGAGGTGTAAATTGAAACTTGCTTTTAAATGATGCATAGAAAATAAGCTCTGCATTAGATGTGATTCAGCTGTTATTCAGGTTACCTTGGAATTGTCCGACCCAATAAATGTAGGAGCTAGGGGTACTCGTCTCCCTTGTGTTCAGACAACAGGCACCTCCGAGCTTCCTTCGTGCCTGTTTTGTTCTCACTGCAGGTTCAGTCTTCCAGGCTTCTCCTGAGCTGTTGCCTCCTGCAAGGTGTTTCCTCCTTCTCCTCTTCTCCTCTTATCCCTGCTTTTTTGTTTTCGGATGTACAACTCCTGGACTGGATGGGAACTGCTCTAGATCTCACTAAAAGCTGTCAGAAACCCATTGCTTGTGAAAAACAGTTTGAGAGGTGTTGGAGGAGAGAGAGAATTTCTTGTTGAAGAGGGCAGCAATTTCCATCTTCTAAGAATTAAGCTGCAGTAGGATTTTAGAAGAGACCCGCTTCAGCAGGAGGTAACAAACTTTTACTAATGCCTTCTGCTGGGGAGATCTCCTGGAGTGGGCTATGATACATCTTATTCACTTGCCCATTTGGCCTGTGCATTTCTTTTAAAGCATCCTGAGATGTGTGTGCCGGGCTTCCTGGAAATTTGTATTATGTTCTGCCTCGGAATCGCAGCTCCTCTTAATTCAGCCTATGCACATCCCCTTTAGGAATTGCTTTGTGTGTGCCGCCAACGTCAGTGGCACAAGTGTTGCTCTTTGACATGAAGGAAGGTTTTGGCTCTTGGACTGATGTGTTTGCCGCTCCCTTAGAGAGCAAAAGGAATATGTGACTTGCAGATATGTGAAAGCTTGGGCTTGATTGTATCAGGCATGATTTACAGAATCACAGAATCTCAGAATGGTTGAGGTTGGAAGGGACCTCTAGAGATCATCTAGTCCAAGCCCGGTGCTCCAGCAGGGAAACTTAGAGCATGTGGCACAGGGAGGCATCCAGGTGGGTTTTGAAGACAAAGACATTTAGACAAGAAGACATTTAGAAAATAACGTCTGATGACATCTTAATATAAATACAGATTCCTTCAAAATTTCTGTCCTCACCTTCTCCATATCTTTCTGGAGATTTCAAATAAGCTTTCATCCATCTAGCTCCATTACTCTCATTCCTACACAAACAAACACACACACACACACACACACACACACACACGTGTATACATAATACATACTTATATATTTCCTACTTCTTTGGCAACTGCAATTGCAATATTTTCTTGTTGATTCTAATGCGTGACATATACTGCAAATAGAGACTGTCCAGATTTGAATGCTCTTGGAAAAAAACAGCATTGAATTGCACCTCTGTCAGATAAACTGAATGTCCATATTTGTTACAGGCTGCCTACATTTTCTTTTAAATACAGTGTATTGGAAATTTGTAACGGCATCATTTTTGTGTTGTCACATAGAAAGAATGATGGGATTGTAAAAAGAATGTATTAGCAGAAAGAGAACAGAAATTAAGAGAAAAAGAATGTTTTATCAATATTTGAAGAGATGGAGTCTTTGGCAGTGTTTGGAAGTGTTTGGCACAGCAGAGATGTGGTCCTTTTGATGCAACGAATAATTAAGGGCTTTTCACAAATACTTGATTATCTTTAGTTTCCAGATTCTCTTTAACCTCAGGGCATCACAAATTCTAAAAATTCACCAGTTTGTGTTGAGTGTTTCTTCTATGGGACACTTCAGAGAATGCAGCCAGTCCAGAGCTAGGCTGAAAATCTGATCAGTGCAGTGATGGACTCGAGCGCTGGCTGGGTTGGACTGTCAGCATCAGGGACTACATGAGACCTCAGATCAAGAGCTCCATGGATATGATTTCATGTGACAGACTTTAGAGGGGAAAAGTTTTAGGCTGAGAATGTCCAGACTATGGGACCCTCAAACCAATAAGGAGGAAGCACCAAGTACAGTTGAGTGATATTCAGCCAATGCATAAATACTAACCGTGGCAGTTCCCAACGAGTTCTCAGAGTTGGAGAGTTCCCACACCAGATTACATACCTCTCTTCCCAAAACAGCCATGTCTTTCTCTGTGAGATGTTTGTGTGCTCTTCTCTATGGAGTTCCAGGAGGATTCTTACTTTATAAAAACAGTCTGCATCAGGACACATCATCTGTTGCTGTTCCCAAAAAGGGAGCAACCCTTCGCAGCAACCAAGAGAGGTTAAGGGTTGGAAAGCCCAGTGCCAAGGACACTAATTCATAATCTCAGGTAAAACTATAAATCTTACTTCAGTTTTTAATTCAAGGTCTTATTCTTTGTGAGGGGCAAAAAGCTTGGAGAGAGACCTACAGAACAGTAGTTATATGAATATCTGCCTGAAGATCTGAAATGACACTCTGAGGGAGACTAATAAAACACCTTTGAGAGGAATTTATTTCACAATGCTGCTTTGGGGATTTCTGCTAACTTCTCTGTGGAGAACTGGTGATACAGAGCATGGGAAACCAGCCCGCTTAGGCAAACCAATACAACATTCATGAGTCTTGGCCATCCATTTGTCCAGAGACAAGTGTTGAGGATTAAGTAGTGTTGTTTCTGAAAGGCTTATAACTCCGTGCTGCTAGGGAGAGAATATAGCTGAGAACCTTACATTCACCTTAGTGGCCTTAATTTGATCTATCGAATTGTCCAATATTCTCCAGGCCTTTCCTGTATGCTTGTTGCAGCGATCTCTGGGGTGTGGATATTTTTGTGGAACATGAAAGGCCTGTGAAATCAGATATGAAGTGCTGTTGTGGGTCCCTTTGATTTCTCTCCTTTCTTGCGAGAGGGAGAAAAAGCATATTTTTAAGGGTTTTAAAGACCTTTCAGATCTAGAGGACATCGGGCATTACACAGGAACAGGCTCTCATTAAAAATCTCTTAAGCAGCTGGAATGTGGCTGGAAGGAGATTAAAGGAAAATGATGAATTTAGCAAAGTGCTTAGACAGAAAAGTAGAAATAAAAGTTTGAGATCCTTATTGTTTTTCCAGATTGTGAGCAGGTGTGCATTAATGCAAAGATTTTTCCTTTTTCTGCTGTATGATCTGTAGATAATAAACTGTAAATCATCTAAAAATGACATGCAGTTTGCCTGGCTGCAAATATCTGCATATTTTATATTTAATTTTGTAAGAACGTTCTTTTCCTCTAATCTTAATCTGCTTTTATGTTGGTTTTACCTAATAAAATACAGTTCTAGTTAATAGGGTCAGAGCTTGCAACCTTCTATTTACATGAGTAATCTTAGTTATGCCTGTTAGAACTCTGGGGGTGACTTTCGCTGGGTGACCTTGGTCAGCTCCTTGAATTTCTCAGCCTATGTCCCTAAATTGAAATGCAAGTTGTATGTTTTGAGTGTTGTGACAAGCTGCTTTTTGTGATTAAAAAACAAAAAAATAAGTCAACAGTATACTACTTTTGTAACTAAAAAAATCACAGATGACAAAGAACTGGAGTGTTAGGAAATAACTTTGTCTATCTGTGCAGGATGCTGCATTACCTCTGCTGGAATTTAAACTACTGCTGGGCCCAATCATAGAAAGAGTTTTCCCACAGGGCTTTTTCTTTGCATTATGTAAAAGATGAATTGGTATAAGTATAATTCACATCCTTGGTATCTTTGCTTTGTGTGTGGTCCCAAGCTGTATTTGCTGTGCAACATTCTGATTGCTCTGAAAATGGAATTAAATTCTTCAAAGGATGTTTTTACGGTGCTTGTCACTACTCTACTTGAGATTTTCACAAATATTAATGTCTAACTAATGTCTATTTATGTCCTTCAAGGTCTGGAGAATGGCAATACCACCTTGTCCCAAATCTCACTGGTCTCCTATAATGCTGGTCATAGGACATCTTTAAAATAATCCCTGTTGGAGATTGTAAAAGCAGCTGTACCAAAGCTTCTGCTAGCTTCACATCGAAGTTTCAAGAATGTTTCAATAAGAAGCATGAAGAGAAAAATATTAAAGCAAACTAGCAGATAGTGATTTTCTTCAAGTACTCTGCATCTTCTGACAGTCTGCATTTAAAGGATTTCCTTTGTCAAAGAAACTATCTTTGTGTTTAATGATCTAAGAAATTTTTCTTCCATGACTTTGTAGGAACTCATATATGCTTTTAGCGTCACTGGTGTTCTGCAGTAACGAGGACTGTAGTTTACCAACAGCCTGTGTATCGCTTTTCATTTATTCGTAATCTACTGATTAGTAAATTCAGTAATAGAATTCCCCCTAGTTTTTGTATATGAGGCAGGAATTGTCTTTCTTTACTCACTTGTAGCCCAGTCATGATTTTGCAAACCTCTTTTCTCCTAGTATCCCTTCTGTCCAAGTGGAAAGTGTGAAGAATGTCCAGGTTATCTACTTGCTCTTCAGACTGTTCTGCATGTCTGGAGATATATTTTCTTTGGAAGTCCGGGTAGACTGTAGCATCTGGATCATCGTTGTCACTTTAGTCAATGAGTCCTTCAAAGACCTCTAATAGGATTATGATAGGTTTGCTTCTCTCTACAGAAACTGTGTTGACTCTTTTCCACTATTTTGTATTTTTGTATTGTTCAGTAATTCTGTTGTCTTTTGGGGGTTCCTACCAGCTCACCCAGTACAGTTCTGTTCTGTGCTCTGTAGGTCCTCACATCTCATATAAAAATTTGAAGATCCATTTTCTGTATTTTGCAAATATACTCATGAACTTTTAGGCAACAGATTACAAATTACAATTGTTCGTGGGTCAACATTCTGATGTGAATACCGTGTCCCATTAATTTAAAATTACCATGTGAGAAAATTCACTATGGCCCCTTGCCTTTTACCAAGCGATTGAAGAACTGCCTACCATACCTCTTCCCTATGAGAAGGGATCCATGCTTTTAGGCCAGTATCCTTGTCCCTTGGAACCTGCATGTATGATGACAAGAAGAAAAAGTGAGCAAATATTTCTGCCGCTTTGTGCTTTATTTGCAAATGAGACAGTGCAACAAGTGATTAGCCCAAACAGTCAGAGAAGCTACTTGTCCTATCTCAAAAAAATCTGGTAAGACATGAATGCTGGTTTAGCTGGAATGGAGCAATAAAATGAGGATGGAAACTGGCAGAAACTGGCAGGAGCAGAGTTCTTTGTTTAGGGAAGGGATTGTTGAGAATTAGGATGTTTGGCGTGAATGGTAGATTTGTTGTATGTGGACAATGAGTAGCTTGGTCTACAGGAGATTGGAAAGATCACATATGTGGTTTTACAACAGTTTGCAACTTCTATGTCCTTATATGAATCTCTGGGCCTTTTCAGTGCCAGCTCTTTTTTTTTCTCCTTTTTTTTTTCTCCTTTTTTTTTTTTTTTTCCTTTTTTTTTTTTTTTTTTTTACAAACTTGGGAAGATTTGCTGTATGGGAGCACAGATAACACATGACAAATGGCAAATAATCACATTTCACATCTAACTTCTTGATGAGTGTGCTTTCTTGGGATGTGTGAGAGCTGGCCTGTAGTTGCCATGCAAAGTCTAGGTCTCCTACAGTTTGGGTGAATGTTCTCACTGTTCCAGGTACTCTAAGGTGGGTTCTTACTCTAACTCTGGGTTCTTCCTGAACTCAATACTGTCCCAGTGAGTTTCCTATAGTTTGGACATCTCTAATAGAGCAATCTTTTCTTGACATCTAAGTCCCTCGCTGTCCATGCTGAGATGTCACTAGAGCTGACTTTCCTCGGTCTTACCTCTTACATGCTTCACAGCTCAACATGTGCTTATGCACCAAAGAAAATCTACCTTCAATGGAAAAGTAGGTTGGTTTTTAAGCACCACATTGGATTAGGCCAACTTGTCAAAGATTATTCATCATCTGTGAGTTTGTCTCACTTCAGTCAATCTTCTGTTCTCCACTAAAGTCTCTCCAGCTGTCACAGCCCTTGTGTGCTGGGTGCTTCTGCCTTGTGTGGGCAGTGTTTACTGTCCGATAGTGACTATGCAGTCTGAGTTGCTCTCTGAATCTCACTCCTCTAAAGTATATTAATCTTAATTTATTGGGCTGAGTCTGGCTCCAGGTATGTCTGTTTTTGTTTTCCAGTGTCGCATGTTTATCTCTTGGCTTTCACTGTTCAGTTCAGCAGTGACAATGGGATTAAGAGATTCTTCTCATCCACTAAGTTTCTAAAGTTTAATGTTTATTGCTTTCCATAATGATTTCGTGGTTCGTTCACAGGTCTCTAAGTGACTTCTGCGTGTTGCCTAATCCCATTGTTGTGTGTAATTAGATGTGTGAGTTGGAAGTTGCAGGTTATTGTGAGAATGGGTGCAGAAGGACTGCGGGGTTTTAAATGAAGGTGGAACCAATTGAGTCATCTCCGTTGCTCAATTCCTCAATTGCTTGCACAGAGGACCATACAGTTCTCCGTACATGAACAGTAATAGTGTGCTTGCTCCTAATGCCAGACAAGCAAGGGGGTGTTCATCTGACTAACTGTGAGTGTCTGTGTAGGCTTCTCTAGCAGAGCTATATGTGCTTTTTTATATACAGTGGAGAGCCAGTTAATACTCAAAGGGGTCGGAGATCAGTGATGACTGCAGTATATTCCTAGGTTCGGTCAACTGAATTGCACTATAATTCCTATGCTTGGATAGACTGTTATGGTTGGACTTGATCTTGAAGGTCTTTTCCAACCATAATGAATCTATGATTCTATGACTGGGTGGTCACTGATGATAGAGAGATCTAGACAATTAACTCAGAAATAGATGCCTACAAACGTTCTGGGAGACTAAAATCCTAACTGTAGTGCTTGATTTGCACCCTGCGCTGTGAAGGTTATATTCCTCCTAAGAAAATATTCTTGATTGTACAGATGAGAAGGGGTTGTTAGAAATTTATCTTTTGTGAAGCCAAGTAACCTACAGCTTGCTCACTGCATAGGTGAAACCACAACTACAATGTGATAGAAAAAACCTAGATCTGGCATGTTCACTGACATGCTCTCCTCCTCGTCAGTGGAGACAGACCTTCTTTGCATAGAAAGCTAATTCAGCTGGTAAAGATATCTCTGCTAAAGAGCTATGCAATTTGTAGGAAACTGATGATACAGTGCAGTGATGTGAATATTTTTGTCTACATTGCTATGGGGAACTGTGGCGTTGTAGTGTATTGATTAACAGGTTTCACTATCTGGCTTGGTTTGCTCAAGGACCTAGCTGGGCAGGGAAGCTGGTGGAGGGTTGCCACACCTGTGGTGGGTGCCAGCAGCTGGGTGGTTTTTGTAGACATGGCTTACAGGCTTCTCCTATAGATCTCTCCCTAACCAGCCTTGCTTGCATGACTCCCACAGTCACTTCGTAGAACAACATAGCCCAGTTTGTCTGACCAGGAGGAGGAATGGTAAAGGTTTGTGAGAGTTTCCGTTTGTCTTTCTCGATGGTTTTGGCATTTTGGGGATGCACATGTGTTTCTTCTTTCTCCCAACAGTTTTAATCATTTATTTTGCCCTGGCCTGTGGTGGAGATGGGATACTAGATCCACTCAACCTGTACTGACCAATCTTTGGAGCTGATAAAGTACCCCAGCCAGCAGTTTTCGGAATACATTTTATCCTTTTCTCTGATTTTCTGTTTTTTCTTCCACAACTGCTCTTTTCCCTGACTGTTTCCCTTTTCTGACGGCTTGCTTTCAGCTTGACTGGGAAAGAAGCGCTGACCCACTTCCCATCCCTGGGCTCCTCAACAAGCTCTGCCCAAGGGAAGGTTCATGTGAAACAGTGTGACCTACTGAAGCTGTCCCGCAAGCAGAAGAGGCTTTGTCGCAGAGAGCCGGGCTTGGCAGAGACGTTGCGGGATGCCATCCGGCTTGGGATCATGGAGTGCCAGTATCAGTTCCGCAGTGAGCGCTGGAACTGCAGCCTGGAAGGACGGACTAGTCTGCTGAAGCGAGGTACAAGGTAGTCTTTTGCTTGTGGCATTGCCTCTCACTTGGTGCTATAGCTGCTGGAGATGACATCTCACAGGCAGCTGGGACACAGAGCAGTAATCAGGGCGTGCAGACATCAGCTCACTCTTCGAGGAATGGGAGCTAGGAATAGCAGTCTGATATGGTCATTTTTTGCTAAAGAATATACAAGTGCCTTACCCTCATTTTTGCTGCATGATTTGTCACTGATAGAAAAGTAGAAGGAAGTTCACACTTGGCTTGCACTTTTTTTTCTAAGACCGGAGTTTCCTAAAAGCTGATCATCTTTCTTGGTTGGCAATTAAAGATGATCCTGTGGAAAGCAAGGGTTAGTGCCCTATTTAAAGGAACATTTTTTTTAAAAAAGGACTTTTTTCCAGCTCTTTGGGCATTTGTTGCTTTCAGTTACAGAATTTAATCTTAATTTACTGTTTTTAAAAAGAAAAGTTTATCAGCTATAAGACATTTCAGTGCAACATCTCACAAGACTCCTCCACATAAAATTGAACTTTGCACGGCAGTTCAGTTGTGGTGGACAAAATAGTCACTGTCCTTTTGTTTCACAAAGTACTTTACAGGAAGAAAATGTCCTTTAAATCCTGTGTTTGAGATATGTGGGATAGTAATAATTCCTTCAGGGAAGTACAAAATAATAGAATAAAAATAGATCCAGAGACTAATTCCTTGATGCAAGTTCTCAGAGCATGCATATATACTTTAGTGAATCTGTCCTTGTCCAAATGTGGGACCAGCCTTTTATCAAGGTTCAGTCTTCCAATAATGTTTAGTTACCTAAAAAAAAAAAAAAAAAGGCTTTTAAAAGAAACAGAATGATCTAATAGTATCTTTGTTTCACAAAATTAAAGCGTTAATTTTTTAGTATTGGAATTCAACATTTTTATATTTCCATTAGGAAGTATCACATTTTATTAAGTTGATTGTTGACCTAATGTTTTATAAAACATATATCAGATCTCTGTATAAAAATATATACATACATATACAGATCAGATTACTGTAAGACTGTTGTGAATTTTCTAGCAAACTATGGAAAAAATATTTGTGATCACTTTGAGTGACTTTTTGACATCTCTGCCTTCATCAGCCTCAAAGAACTTGAAAATGACAATTGAGTAATCCTCATCTTCAAATAGCTGGAAAACATTTAATTATCTCATTGTGGCGTGCCTCAACATTTCCATGGGCTCCAGATTGACGAAATAAAATATTCCCCTGTAATTCAAAACCTGTTTTGGCAGAGGAGGAGAAGTGTTTGAAAACTTCTATTACACAATCTTTAAGATCAAATGATGATTTAATATAGCTCAGTATGCTATACACATCTCCTATATGAGAGGACAATTGGCTGGAAGCAATTATTAATTATCATTTTTTCTTTAAATTGCAAATAGATTAATTTCTTTCATAAAGAGCAGTCACATTTCCAGCTGCTACTTTTGATCGTTTCTCACATACTTCTGATACACTTTTGTTGCTGTGTTGGAAATTACCAGTGAGACAGTGGGCTGGTCTCTTTACCCAAATAATGCTGAAGAGTTCCAGAACTGATTAAACTCTTTGATATTCCTGCGGTTGTACAGGAACTGCAGACAAAAATGCACACTTTTCAGCAGTCTTGTAATGGTTTTATCGGTATAAGAGGGAAGGTCCAAATAAGACATTTCATTTCTGTAACTGATGGAAAGACACACTTAATTTATTGTCACAACTACAAAAAAAAAAAAAGAAAGAAAAAAAAAAACCCTCTGGGATCACAAATGCTTTTCCTGCTTTTACAGATGTCACCATCTCATTTTGTGTTTTTACATAATTTTAGTAACAGAAGAAATGCCAAGGGCTTTCCGGTTTTTGAAATGCCGGATTTAATTTCAGTCTGCTCGATGTGTTGTTTTACATGGACACTCCTCTGGACACAACTGGGAAACTCCTTGTGCATGACTACAATCTTTTCCTGACCACTGCAGTCACTTATGGTGGTTATCCCTCTTCACTGATCCACTCAAAATCTCTCTGCATTCCTTCTCCACTTCTCCACTTTAAAAAAATTCCAGAAAGACTTTTCAAGACACTTTTTCCATTGTGATAGTTGATGTCTTCTCATGTAAAACTTGTAAAGCAGTGATCTTTTAGTTTTCTAAGTGTGACATTAATGCAGTCAGCTACTGGTGGAACAAGCCATATTTCATCTCAAACAATGCATTGATTTGAGGAAAATAAATACCTATGGCAAAGACAGCTCAGATGCAGCCTCTCGGAAAAATTCTTCTTGAGAAATGAATACTCCACAGTCCTTTCCTCCACCTTTCCATTTCTTTGCTTCACATTGATCAAACTCTTTGATCCTCAAGCAGTGATTTCAATGATTCTGAGGGACCTGGGAATGGAAGAGCATAGGAGCAGTTGCTCAGAGAGGCTTTGGAATCTCCATCCTTGGAGGTTTTCAGAGCTGGACCAAGCCCTGAACAACTTAATCTGGCTTTGAAGTTAGCCCTGCTCCTAGCCCTGCTAGTTCTTTCTACAATTCTATAACTTCGAGAGAAACCTCTTCCTCTTGTTCTGAAATGCTCCCACTGTATCATGACCTTGAAGAATCTTTGACTTTGACCATCTTTCCTTTGGCAGCATTGCCATATGGCTAAGCTCCTCCTATTACAGTTTTCTTTGTGGTCTAGAGCACACCATGCCACAGAACAGCATTTTGCCATCACAGGAAAAAGTCTTTCTGTATTTATAGGTTGCTGAGCTACAGGAACAATTCTAGAGGAGTCCTACCAGGAGGAGCTGGCTTGCTTCAGTGTCTCGAAATTCAAGTCTGTACTGGATGTTTACTCTTAAGCCTATAAAGATGCCCACCAAAAGTATCTATATTCAGATATTTCTCTAGATTCTAAGTGTTTAAGCTTTCATGATGGTCACTAGCAACCTACTCAGTGGCTCGGGAGAGTGAATCAGCCCTAAGACAGACCGTGAAAGCCTGGACATCAAAACTACCTTCCAGACTCCACTGGCTGTGGTGACAAGAGCTGCATTCACATAGTGGGAGGATAGATGCCTGCACACATGGAGTAACCTGCTTCAAGAGCTTCTTGAGAGTATGTTAGCTTGAGCTGGATCTCTCATTTGTGCTTTGATCTACTGAAAATACAACTTAAATAGATGTACTGCTGTTCATTTTTAACCTGCAAGGACTTACGAACCACTCAGTTTTCTCTTTATACATGCACCAGGTGAATTAATTAAACAAGGATCAGACCCTCATTACACATTAGAAGGAATCATCTTAGACTTTTCAGACAAGCGTTTGGCATTCTGGAGATAATGAATCTTTGCTTTTAAAAGAGGCAGGAGAGGCAGATTTGAGAGTGTGCCTGTTATCTTCAGTTACTGCTGTCTGCAATGGCCTGACCACAAGCAACGGTCTCTGATTTCAAGAAGACTGAAATCTGTCCGGCACTGACATAGGCTACCACAGAAAAAAACAAACCATGACTCCTCAGAAATAGCAGGAGGAGTGTGGTATTCCACAAAGTCAGATTTAGCAGAGTATGTGGAGCTGACTAGTGCTGTTAGCAAAGTTTCTAAAATATTCTTTCCTCTTCTGGTGTCAGTGCATCAAATAAGATGCTAGGAACCTAGTAAGCATTTAGAGATTAGCTACTAGAATGTTTTGTAGTATGTAGAGTGTTTTGTATGGTCGTCCTGACCATACAACAGCTAGAATAATGGAGAAGTAAGCAGTTTGTTAGCTGAACTCCTTGACTTTTTCCACATTGTGGCTGACTCGCTTGTTCATTTCTATGCTGTTGTTCATTCTGTAATCTAAAATTTAGGAATTCCAGCAAGTACATAGAAAGAATATCTTGAAAGTGCTCATGTGGGCTCTCCATTGTGTTTGTGATCAATCAATTTTTCCTTTCTTTGTCTTGCTCTCTGGTCAGATTTAAGGTGACATCAGCAGGATCACAGCAGGATCTATAAGGAGAGCTGGATGAAAATTCTTTGAGGGAATGGAGTCAGGAAAAGATTTGAGATTGGACTGGTTGGTCCAACGGTCTCTTCCAACTTCTACTCAAAGCAGGCCTAACTGCAAGACTAGGCCAGGTCTTTAAATTTCTCTCATTCTTTCCTTTTTTTGGGAAACAGATTTGTTGCTGACAAGAAATGCTCAGACTTTTAAATAAACCAAGTCCTGCCCTCTGAGCTATTGATGACAGTCACCTGTCTTTCTCTTTCTGGCTCTAATTCCTAAATAGTGATCTTGATATGCAGTTTTCCATTAATAGTTTTAATTTCTTCAGATAAACTCTGTAGAAAATGTTAAGATCTTCCAGTGCATTGCATTGGAGAGGAGGTAAATAATCAAAACATTTTTTGTTTTAGGTCAGACCTGTGTCAATTCTTGTTCTAGATCTTCTGTGGAGCTCATGGGAGTCATGTTTGAGATGTGATATGTGCATTCTTATCTGAGCCTATGTCTTTCAACCAAATTTCTTTTCAGACATTGTACTTTCTGACCTGCTTGAAGTCTCACAGTGTGTCATGGTCATGTACATCAGGACATATATAGCCCAGTTGGGAAGCCTGCTTTGAGAAGGAGAATACATTCAGAAAGCATCACTTCAGTGCCTGGGGAAACCCACTTTTGAAAGAAGGCAAAAAATCTGCATATATAAAAGAGAATTCTCCTTGCCCAGGATGTTCTTTAACAGTCAAAGTACATTTGATCTTCCATTGGAAATACTTCTCTGTTGACACAGTCCCAGTTAAAAGGTTTTTGAATAATGGATCAGGGGTTCTAATATTTTTTCAGTCTCAGTTTGGCTATTGGCACCATCCCTTGATTCCTGAGCGGTCTCCTATCTCAGTACTGAGTCGGCCACAGCTACCAGGTGAGACTAGGCTGTTAATACACGTGTGACTTTAAACCTGAAATTCACTTTCACTGCTAGGAATGGTGTGCAGGTAATGGAAGAGTGTTGTTTCTTTTTGTTTCTAAGAACTGTGCTTGGTTTTAGTTCATGGCCTGAATGAGGAGAGCTAGTAAGGCAGAGGAAAGCCGTATTTTACATTTCCTGTTCCTACGCTCTTCTAATCCTCCTATGCAGGTTTTAAGGAAACTGCTTTCCTGTATGCTGTGTCCTCAGCAGCGCTCACCCACTCCTTAGCCAGAGCATGTAGTGCTGGGCGCATGGAGCGCTGCACCTGTGATGACTCCCCAGATTTGGAGAACCGCAAGGCTTGGCAGTGGGGTGTTTGTGGAGACAACCTCAAATACAGCACCAAGTTCCTGAAAAAGTTCTTGGGTCAAAAGAGGATTGGAAAAGACCTGCGGGCCAAAGTGGACATCCACAACACCAATGTTGGCATCAAGGTGAGGAGCCACAGCAGCATGCCCGAAGAGAAATTAAGACTCAGTGCAAGTTTCCCAACCCATCCTCAGTTTAGGCTGTCCGTGAGGGGGTTATTCACTACCGTTGTTCAGTAACTGGACCTTTTTACCTGTGTGTTCAGGGCCTTATGGCACTGAGAGTTCCATGGAAAGTCACCTGAGCTCTGGTGTGAGGATTTGCACATTGAGAGTGAAAAGTAACAGCCTACATCTTCTGCTGATGTCAGTGGCTGAGTAACAACAATATGCAGAACTAAAAAAGTTGTAGAACTCACTGACTAAAATACTCTATGGGTTATGCTATAGCTACAAGCACTGCTGAGTATGGCTAGAGCTTCAAAGCTGGTTCAAACTGTGAACCAGATTGAGGGTTGACACTCCCAACTTCACTTCTGAGTATGCTGGTGATTGGTTGTTCTCTCTGGTATTAGTTATGTCATAAATTTGGTAAGGAAGACCATTAGATCAAGCAATTTGGCCTGTATGTTATGGATGATTGAATTATCACTATTTTGCATTATTGGAATTATTTCCTTTGATTAAAGCACTGTCTTTATTTGAAGATGTCAAGAAAGGGAATGCACCATGCTGGAGGTGTGTTGTTTCATGGACAACTGTTCCTGCTTTTCAAAATATGTGCTTAGGAAGAATTTGTCTAGTCTCCATGTTCAGCCATTTGTCCATTTTTTTTTTCAGTTTTACTCAGGAAAATGGAAATAATGCCAATAAAACTGAAGTAATTCTGGGCTGTTTGGGATGTGAAGTCTTAACTGTACCCAGAACTATCTCACAAACCTGGCATTAACCATTACCACTTCTCTTCCTCATCAGGCTGTGAAGAATGGTCTCAAAACTACCTGCAAGTGCCATGGTGTCTCTGGCTCATGTGCTGTCAGGACGTGTTGGAAGCAGCTTTCACCATTTCATGAGGTTGGCAGACTCCTGAAGCTGCGCTACGATGATGCTGTCAAGGTGTTCAGCACCAGCAATGATGCAGTAGGACACTCGGAGCTAGCTGGCCCCCACAGACACAGCCATTCCCCCAAGCATCCCACTTCACCCCGTTCCACTGACCTGGTATATGTGGAAGACTCGCCCAGTTTCTGCCGGCCCAGCAAATACTCCCTGGGAACTGCTGGGAGGACCTGCTCTCGAGAGAGCAACTGTGACAGCATGTGCTGTGGACGGGGTTATAACACCCAGAGCCGCCTAGTTACCTTTTCTTGCCACTGTCAAGTGCAGTGGTGTTGCTATGTCGAGTGCCAACAGTGCCTGCAGGAAGAGGTGGTCTACAGCTGTAAGCAGTAGCTAGTGGGGCAGAGCAAGGCCTAGAGCTAAAGAACACAGGAAGGAAAGAGGGACACGATTCTCTGATGTGGGGTAAAGGCAAAAGCATGAACCAGTGTCCAATGCTGCTATTATCTCAATGTTGAGGTCCCCTGACCAGGGGAGAGCCCCTGAGTGAGGGGTGAAAATGAGAGATTTTCTCAGGTGGTAGATCAGGAAGAAGAGAGAGGGAATGGGAGGCAACAGCAGAAACACTGAAGCAGTTAAAATGCCTCTTGATACCTTACACTCTTATCTGCAGGAGGACCCCTCTCCCTCAACCCTCACTTGCACTTATGTAAATATCTTGGAATGGTAACACTAAACTACAGGGCCTTGGGCTCTGGTGCTGGAGAGAAGAGGAAAAGAAAGGGACAGAGGGAACAACCAACTGGAGTGGATTCTGATGTAGCAGGAACAGGTATGTTCCTGCACCAAGGCAAGATGACTCTGTCAGAGGGGGATTTCAAGCACTGTTCTCTAGGAGATGGTTGAATCCTCTCTGCTCTGAACTCATAGACACACCGTTGAGTATCTTCATTCTGATACAAGATTCATGTCTCAGAAATACTGCTTGGAAAAAAAAATACAGAACTCTTGTCATGTCCCAGACGATGAACTTTGGGCGTTCGAGTGCATTCTGAATATTTTAATCTTGATATCCCCCCCAAAAAAAACCCTCTGAAATTTGCTTAATTACACTGGATTGACCGTAGGTAACTCTGCTGGAGTCTGTGAAATTACCCTTTGCAGTGTACTGCATCACAGAGGAGTTATTTTATGGCGGTGGAACTGGGGTGATGCTGATTATTATTTTTTTTTCCCATTCAAAATGTTAATTGCAGTTTTTCTTATGTATACTAGTCATGCTTTGGTGCCTAAAGTGCATCATATCACACTGTTCTGCCCAGAACTAACATTAGGAAAAGTTTTTGAAAGGGATTTAGGAGCTGCAGTAACTGAGCTGTCTAACAGATTTGCAAGTTGTGAGTCACAGTTTCTGTGCTGGCAAGTTGGATGCATCTAGGCAATGCAGACATCTGTCATGAGAGCCTATTCTGGTTCTTTGGCTAGGTCTTAAAGAGCAGTCTTGGGAGCGGGCCCTCACCTGGCCACCACACAGTGAGATCTTGTCCATGTGCTCCAGCTCCTCTGTGCAGTTGTCCTGAAAGGAGGAAGCCTGTATATGTACATCTCCATCTGCTTTTAGCACTTCGTAGCGATGTTCTCACACTCTTTATCCTTGTTATCCATTTGCTCTTCACAACTACATTTCATGTTTGCTTTGTAAAACAGTGGCAGAGAACTGGCTTAGAGCAGAGCTGGCCATTAACTGGCTTTCAGAAGCCAGTAACACCTTTTCTTTGGCTGTCTACAGGTCTAACAGGCTTAGTCTTTTTTATTCCTTGTTCTGGCCCAAGTTGACTTGAATTGGATTAAAGTGTTGATGACAGATATTTTAGCGCAAATTGGCTTAATTGGCCTTACATTTTTTTTTTCACTTCCTAAATGTTCTAGAAATTAATATTGAGCATACCATTATTTGCATGTTGCTTTTAATCTTCTCAGAGCTGAAATCTTCCCACGAGCCTCAGTGTTAAACACAATGTAAAAGCATCCAAAAGAATTAAAATAGTTAAGAAGTGGCATCACAGGAGAAGGGATAAAGGGAGTAACTCTGCAATATCGATCCCAAGCTGTCACTAGGAGCCTGAGCCCCTACGTTTTCTAACATCTGAGAGGGTATTTGGAAATCCCATGTTACCTGCTTGAGCAGGAGGGCTGGACTAGATGATTTCTAAAGGTCCCTTACGACCTCAACCATTCCGTGAACATTGTCCTTTAAACAGGGAACGCGACTTGGTGGCTGAGAAGGGAAGCACAGCTGGGTCCCGTTCTTTGGGAAGCAAGTGAGAGACACCTCTGTCTCCTTGCCAAAACTTGCCAAGCACTTTTAGGGTTTCTACTGGCTGATAGTTTCTAGGCCTGCACAATCCTTTTTCAATACCCATATCCCCCAGTTAGAGGGCAATTAGGGTGCTCCTTGCTGCAAGTGTTTTTGATGGGCTTGTTCTTTTTTATCCCCACTTTGGGCTAATTCTTATAAAATGAATTTAGAGAGGCCCATGACTGCTGATTGGGATTAAAGCATTTTGCAGATCAGACACAGGTCTTGCATAACATCACTGCAGGCAAGAGCTTGGGACAGAACATCATTTTTTGTTTACTTAGTAAGTTCTGTCTCCAACTATGCTACAAATTTATTTGGAGAAGAAAAAATCATGGTTCTAATGTAGCAAAGTTAATAGGCTCAGTGTCATATGCTGACAGTTGGCTCCTAATGAGGGGCTATTGCCAAGGGAAATTCCCCTTTTACACAAGAAAACACTTGTTTACTGTGAGAGTGGTTGAACACTGGACTGGATTACCCAGAGAGGTTGTGGAGTCTCCATCCTTGGAGATATTCAGAACCTAAATGGACAAGCTCCTGAGCAACACGCTCTAGCTAACTCTGCTGGAGCAGGGTGGGGTGAATGGACCAGATGAGTTCCAGAAGTGCCTTCCAATCCTACCCGATTTGTGAGTCTGTGGTGATGGCCATACTGTCTCCCTTCTTGAAAGAGCAAGTTGTGTATGTTTCTGTGTGCCAACAGAGTGTTAGGTCTTCTCCTGAGAGTTCTGTACTCAGTGAGATGCAGTGGAGCAGCACAGTGTTTTCTTCTGGCATTAGGGAATGTTAAGGCAGTAAACTGCTCCTATAGGTGGGAGCAGGTCTAAAAACTCTTGATGCACTCCTGCTCTGCAAAACCGGCTTGGACTAGTTGAAGAGAATCTACAAGTCATTCCATGCATGACTGAACATCTGTTTTCTCCTGTACCCAGTTACTCCAGCAACAAAGCAGAGCTTAGGGCTTGGCTGAGATGGCATTTGGGCTATGAGCTGGACAGGAGTCTGGCTGGTGTTTGTAGGGCCCTTGGGATACTCTACAGTTACCTGCGGAGTATTCTCATGGTGAAGTGAAGCTTTTTGATTTGCTCAGACTCACAGTTGTGTATTCTTCTTGCAAAAAGGAGAGGAGAAAAACACACAAAAAAGATAGCAAATCTTCTCTAATGACATTTTCCCACTTTGTAGTGACAGTGAAAAGAAATACATGCTACTAGATTCTTTCATTTTCCTGTCAAGAACTTTTCAAATTTATAGACTGATTCTCACATCCCAAAATCAAATTGGGCTTTCACACAGCTAAAAATGTTACTTTAGTAAGGACCTTTATCTGGCTCAAAATGATGCAATGCTCCAAGCAGGAGGTGAATGCGTTTCAGAGGCATGTTAGATGTTTTGCACAACAGACTCATAAAAAGACCAAAATGGTGATGATTATTTAGGCAGAGAGGAGTATGGTCAGACAAATAGAACTTCCAACGTTGGTTGTTTCTTTCTTCCTAGGACATTCTCTGAAATAGCAAAAGGAACTATTGCATCTGCATCTCTCTGCATTTTGTTGTTCAGCAGCTGTTTGAGGAAGGGTGAATGTGGAGAAGGCTGTTGGAGAAGAAGGTTCCTTAGTATCCTTGGGATGAGTTTGGGCTTGGTGGAATATGGAGGTTTGGCAACTGGCTGAAGCAAAGTTGAGTTGTTAACTGAGCTGTTAAGCCAACTCTAGATAAGAAAGTTTAATTGCCACTGGCTTTGCTCTGGCAGATCAAATGAGATTTCAGCTCCTCTCTCCCAGAGTTGAAGGCCAGCCTTTCTACTCAACTGCCATTAGCCTGAATAGACAACTTCTCTTAGCCTGGAAACCAAGACAATGAAAACTGATGAAAAATAAATAATAAATACCTCTTAGAAATGCTTCACGTGGGGGTCAGGAAAAGGACTTAAGCAACTGTGGAGTTTGAGGCATTGTTGATTTCATTCCTTCTGGCATCCTCAAATACTAGAAGTTTTAGAAATAGTGTTAGAGATAAAGGAAGGATGGAGCTTATTCGAGGCAGGAAGAGTGTTTTTGCTCATTTCTCATTCAGTTATCCAAGATTCTGTTATTGCCCAGACACAAGGCAAACTGGGCTGAAATTATTTCAGTTATCAGCACTGGGAGTCCTATAGTGTTACCAGGAAGCAAAACTTGGGTTCGGTTAACATTCAGGATGCCCAGGCTTGAACTCTAGTTTTTTTTCAAGAATCAAAACCAAACAAAAACGTCTTGAGCAAAGCTCTTCTGCCACCTCCTGGACATCTGGGATGTGAGGACTTTGGCCTCTATTTGATCTGTGTGAGCTTTTAATTATGTTGCTCACCTTATGATCTACTATAAATGCAGAGGGATGTGCCACCTCTTTGGTTATGAGTGCAACAATTAAGTGAAGTGCCTGGAATGATGGAAGCTCAAGGGCATTGCACACAAGTCTTTGCATGGATTGTTTTCTGGCAGCAAAGGAGAAAGAAAGCCAATGTCTTGGTTATAAAACAATTCTTCACCAAGTGCAAATGTTTCAGTGTTTCAATTGACAGTAAAAGATTGAGATGAACATTCTTTTGGTTAAGGAAGAATCCTTTTCTCTGTATCTTAGATCCCAGTAAACTAAAACCAATGAGAGCTCTAACACTTCTAGGGGCAGGGATCCTCACTATAAACAATAGAGGCTACTGTGCAGACACAGGATGTTCTTCCAGTGTGCACATGCTCTTCCAGTTTATGGTGCCTCTTCTGTTGCATTGTAGTGCTGTATTTGGTGGTTCTTTGTCCAACACACTTACTTTGGGAGGGAAATAACATTCAGAAAGGTTTTAATGAGTATTACAAAATTCTGGTGTGGATGGATCTCACTAGTGTCAAGAGAAGAATTGCCCTTGCTTGAGAAGAAAGCATGTATGTGAGGAAGGTCAACAAATGATTAGACCTCTGTAATTTCTTGAAACTTAACCAGGGATCCATGTTTTGCTCTACTGTTGCTGTTATGGAAGAGTGGTGCAATGCTGGGGTCAGGAATGCTGTATCAGACCAATAGAAAGGGCCATGCAAACCAGAACATCCTAATGAGTGGGATAAGGTCACAAACCTCATGCTATGGCCGTTTGTATGTCCTCAAACATTAGATGTAAGACTGCAATGTCAATTTGAAAGAGTACAATGGAGTCACTTGAAAAACAAAGCAAAGAAAAAGCCTGTGCTTTAAAGGGGAAAAAAACCACCATTTGTCTACCTCAAGATGTACAACTTTTGTGACAGGAAGTATGGATGTTATTTATGTTTTCTTTTATATCTTCTAGAAAGAAAATGGTGCTGTGGGTTTTAAATTACATTACAGTCATGTTTATATCTTTGCCTTAATTTTATATCATCTATAACTGATTTCCATTTGATTATAACAGGCATATTTGTATAGCTGGCTGTGTTGTCCAGTTTTGCACTAGTGTTTACTGTTTGAGTTCTTGTTGGTCAATAAAAAATGATTGTTTTCTCAAAATGCACATTTCTGCTTTTCAAGGAACAGTACTAAGAATACCATGGAATAACTGCTTCTCCACCAGCATTATTTCCTCAGCTCTCTTGGTGAAGAGCCACCCTACAAGATGACCTTAATAAGAGCCAAACTCTGCTCCAGAAATATCCGTTTCTGTCTACCCCATAGTATGGGATGCTCAAGCAGGGAGCACATCCGTACCCACCGTGGGGGATGCTCAGATGGGCATGTTTGTGTTCAAGAAACGTGATACGAGTAAGCTGAATATCATCAAAACCATTTCAGAGGCCTATTTCTGTGACAAGAGAAGAGGCTTAAGGACTTCCTGTGCCTCATTGCTTGAGTCTGCCCTGATGCTGCTGGTGCTCCTCTGTTAGCTGAGTAGAGGGAACTGTTTGTAGAAATGAGGAACTGGATGGATCTCGCCTGTGCAAAATGTGGTCAGTTTGAAAGACTATGGGTGCCCTGTGCTCCTCAAACTATTTTGCTGGGTAGGCAGGGGGGCTTGTTTGAGGGAAGCCAGTGGACCGTAAAGGAGACCGTAGAGGACCGTAGAGGACTAGGTCAGCCTTTGCAGGCAAGGATGATGTGTAGAGCTACTGCTGGATCCTGCTTTTCACTGCAGTGATAATACCAGAATAGGGCCTCTTCATGCCCTTCAGTTTGGACAGATGGGAACTGCTGGCTCTGATAGTCCTGACCAATGGCTGAGAGGGGGTTTATGAGGTCATCCCAAATAGCCCCTCCAAAACCTTGGTCTGGTGCCAAGCCACCATGGCGTGGGGGCACCTCAGCCCATAGTCTTGCTCAACAGTGACCACAGAAGGTCTTGGCTATGGCTTGTGTCAGATGCACGTGCCAAGCTCAGCCATACAGGAAGTGGGGTTAGCCGTTGAGACCAAAGTTCCGCACAATCCACAGTCAATATGTGCAACTGCTCAGGCCGTGCACAGTGTGGCCCAGAGCTGCCAAGGATGGACTATAGCAGAGCTACCTAATGCTGAGGTTTGCATTTGGTTATTGGCCATTATTAGTAAGACACAGATCTTGTTGCACCATCCCTCCTTCCCGCCATTAGTTACACATGAATCACAGAATCACAGAATATTTAAGGTTGGAAGGGACCTCTACAGATCATCTAGTCCAACCTTCCCGCTCAAGCAGGCACACCTACAGCATGTGGCCCAGGGTGGCATCCAGGTGGGTTTTGAAGACCTCTAGAGAAGGAGACTCCACAACCTCCCTGGGCAGCCTGTTCCACTGCTCTGTCACCGTCACAGTAAAGAAGTTGCTCCTCACCTGGAGACGGAACTTCTTGTGCTTCAGCTTATGGCCATTACCCCTCATCCTGTCGCTGGCCACCAGTGAAAACAGCCTGTCCCCTTCCTCCCTGCATTCTCCCTTCCTGAGGATTCTCTCTTCATCTCTTTCTTCAGTACTGGCCTATTAAAAGGGAGCACTGTTGTTAGCTAGTAAACTCTTCAGAGAGCTGTCCTGCTCCTCAGAAGGATTTGAAGTATGCCAGTACATCGGGAAGGGTAAATAAGACATTTGCAAGACATTCAAGGGCCCTCCCCAATCTTCTGCCTTAACCTACGTATAGGGCAGTTCCTGGTGTCCCTTGAGGGCTGCCACAGGCATAGCTTGTCTGTGTACCAGAATGGCTTCCACCTGTAGTACAGCCCACGCAAAATCTGCTTCTCAGGAAGGATAAAGAAAGTGATACCTCTGTGGACAAGCCTCACAAGGTTGGTGGCATTTTCTTGTGAAAGAAAATAAAGGGGGCAGATCTGCCACTAGCCTAGTGCTAGGACTATTTGTCTGTTACCAACACCATCACACAGCAAGCCTTGGGCCAGCTTTGTTTCCCCAACAATATCCACACAAAACAGTGCTACTAGAAAGGGGTAACCACCATCCCTAGGAGTTTATGGAGAGCCACACAGCTCTGTCATACAGAAGTCTATTGGGCTTCTTCCTAGAAAAGTAACATATGGCTTCTTGGGAAGATGCTCATCTTTGCCTTTTTTATGGCTTCACGGGTCGCTTCTGCTGCATTCCCCATTTGTTCCCAGCTAATGCTGCACTCAGTGAGGCAGTGGCACTGTTTTAATCTTCTCAGCAGATGGAGAGTACTGACCTGGAGATCTTCTGGGCAGTCTGTTCCAGGATGTGGTATGAGCTGCTATGAAGCAGAAGAGGAAACTTCACTCTTCTTGGATGCTCAGCAGCAAGGGGCAGAAAAGAATCATAGAATAATAACGGTTGGAAAAGATCTTCAAGATCATCGAATTCAACTGCAAGCCCTCCAACACCCTGTCTGCGAAACCACGTCCCTAAGTGCCTCATCTACGTGTTTCTTGAACACCGCTAGGGACAGTGACTCCACCACTTCCCTGGACAAGAAGATGAAGAAGAGATGATGAGGAGAGGCAGGCTTTGGCCTTGCGTAGTTTTGAGTCATTTGCAGCCTGGATCTGTCCCCAGACTTGGCCTTGAGCATTTTCTAATAGGATATTTTTTGCATGTCAGCATTTTCTGGGCACCAAAAGGCAGTGAGCCTGCTTGGTCCAGGGCTAGAGACTAAAGACAAACCTCAAATCTTGCTGTGAGAAGAAATATTCCTAGAAAAAAAGGAACATTGGTGGAGAATTGGGACAATGATATGAATATGTTCATATTCATCTGAACATGACATATCACTCTCCCTTGGCAGTGCTAGACAGCAGAGTCTGGTCACACAAAGGCCAAGCCAACCTCTTAGCAAGGCAATCATTTTCCTGGGCTCATCCACTTCTCTGTCCCGTTATCTGAACTACTTGTAATCTGAAGTATTTTTTTTCCTAGTGCTATTGAGAGTACACAGGGTGGGGGGGCTGTGCAGGCTCTGAATGGGTGCAATGAAACCTCCTTGCGCTGCCTGTTCCTGTCGCAGTGGGGATTAAAATGTCATGGGAAAGAACTTCTGGCAAATGAGGCAAGCAGGATGCTTGCTTATTTGTGCAGCTATGCTGAAAATCTCGTCTTGCTGGATGGAGAAATGCTGGACCATCAGGGCCAAACTGGACTCCTGGGTCATTTGGAGATGTTCTGGGTTTGCTACTACAGCAGATGTGTTGTTGTAGCTGCTGGCCAGCCCTATCATCTCTTTCCTGGGTAGCTGAGACATTCAGCAAACTCTCTCAATAACCAAGAGAGTAACAGGTATATCAGGGAGCTTGCAAATCACATCTTAGATATGGAAAATGCAGGACAAATCCTGACATATTGCTGTCTCCTAGGCCAGATTGCCTCCCTAGCAGCATCACGGAGAGTCAGTGACCCATCACTTTGGGAGATGAAGCAGTTTAGTGCAAGAAATCATTAAAGAACACCAAGGAATAAATCATTTTCCTGTTTTCTGTCAAGGATTATAATCAGCACTGGATATGTCTATGGCAATTCCTAGCCAAGCAGTTCTTTTCCTCTAATTCATAACTGCATCTAAACAATTGTGCAAATCAAGTATCTCCTCCAGTCACAGCAGTAAAGAGGGAGTTAGGTGTCCTTTGCATGTTGTCACTGGTGCTCAGATCATCATCCCAGACGCTGAAATACCGCTTGAGGCTGTAGGCTTCTTCATTGGCAGCATGCATGCTGTGAAGTAGGGGCAAAAGAGGTGACACAGTAGCTGGAGACTGGCCTGTCTATAGCCACCTAGACAGCTTTACTGAGCTGCAGGACTCCTGGAAAACCTCCTTTTAAGCTCTGATTCTTTGTAATGGCATATCACATCCCGCCCAGGACTGAGATGTACTCCTAAGCATAAATGCATGCTTCAGATGCTAGTTTTCACCCGACCTCACTCTAGTTCATATTTCCAACCTTGCTTTAATAGGCGCCTGAAAATTTTGCTGTAAAGCTACGCCAGCCACAGTGCTGTCAGTCAAGAGAAAGAAGCAGGCACCTCGCAAGGGAGACAATATACACTGACTAATTTTAGGGCAAAATAACCCCAGACTTTGCTAATTACTGTCAGCTCTTTCCAATATTATATTAGTTGTAAACTAAGTAACTGCCTAGGAGAATAGCCTCTGCAGCCTGGGATAGGTTTGCTGACACCTTGCTTTTGTAATTGCATCAAAGACTTTGTGCAAAGTTTCTGCCAGGACTTAAATCGAAAGGTAAAATATATGACACGTTTGCAGCATTTTCTGGACCTAGCACCACTCTCTTACTTTTATACACCCATGTTGTCCCAGGTTTTTGATTAGAAACCTGATCTGACAGTGTTGGATGGTGCCATCTTTGTCACCTCCTACCTACACTACCCATTCCTATCAGCAGCCCCTGTTATCCAGTACTTTTGATATATTAAAGCCCTGAGATGAGGAATGTTGGCAGCCAAATTGGATGGAAACTGTTCCAAAATGTATGGATTTCTGAAAACTTTGTATTCATTTTTGTCTGTAGGTAAAGGCATATCAATAATCCTCTGTACCTGGTACGCTTCATTCACTTGCCTATTCTACCTACCTAGGTGCATATTTTTTTCCCTGAACTTACCTTTCTCTCTGTTGATTTTTAACCCAGTGCCACAAATGCATTGCAAAGAACTTTGGAGTCCCTTCCACTTTTTGTGTCTGTGAACAGCTTATCAGATGCTGATGTCTTGGGATGATCTGTTGTTGTTGCTACTGTCAATATCTTTTAGTAAAACACATCGGATGCAGAAAATGAGTACAAAGATGACCTGGGAATGGTCCCTTCCAGCAGTAAAAGTTGCTCCGAAACTATCCTTGTTTTAGAGATCTTGAAGATCCGAAGATACAACAGCACACTTAGATTTTAACATTTTTTTTTTTAAATGCTGCTGACTGCTTTCCCAGATCACTATAAGCGGCTAGGAATTGATCTTTGGTATTAGATCACAGTCCCAGCACAGCGTGCATCTTGCTAGAAGATATTTGCCTTAGTGCCAGGTGCAATATCATCTGTAAAGGTATGTGTGTTCTCACATTTCAGCTGCTCTGCACCTCGATAGACCTTTGCTTAGGTAGAAATATTGTAGATGCCTGTGCAAAACTCATCTTAATGGGTTTGCTGCATTTCCCTGCCCCCTCCATCACCTCCACACCTCCAGCTCTGCACACTGCTTCAGGTGTTTCTCCTTGCGAGTCTGGCAGATCTTTGATCCTGAAAAGTTTGGTGGCATATGGGCAGCATGCAGAAGCTGCAAGACAGCACTGTATACTTCTGAAATGTCCCCTATGGGAAGTCTTTGTAGAATCAGCTCTTATCTATTAAATTAATTTCTCTTTTAAGTCATCTGTTGGCCTTTGGAAGGGTTCTGCTGTGATGCTCAGTCAGCCTGATCTTCTTGTAAAGATACAAAGCCAAATAGCTGCCTCCATATCACCTTCTTCTTGACTGCCACCTGACCTGATTTGCTGGCTTTCCTCCAATTCGCCTTGACTAACATCTTTTTCTTTCTAACTTCTTTTTGTTTCTAACTGCTTTTTCTTCAGTTTCTGTTCCCTCCCCCATTCCTTAGTCAACCCTGATTCTTTATCCTTCCTTCTTTGTGCTGCTCTGGCCCAAACCCACCTGCCTCTTCCATTTCTCCATCCGTTCTCGTTTTCAGTAGGAAAGTTATTCATGGCATTGCAGCGCCCCAGGCAAGCTCCAGTTCAAAAATACCTTGGAAGCATGTAGGCATGGCTGGGGTTAGCAGGGTAAGCAGGGCCAAATCCAGCCATGCCTTGTGAGACGGCTGCTCAACCGCGCAGAAGTGAGTTGAGCACTCACTCATGAGTTTAGCGAGAGCAATTTTTGGTCCCCTAGCTCCCTTTGGGGCTACAGTCCCGAGTTGTACTTGCCTATTGGGCACTTCTCTCCAATTAGCAGGACTTGTGCATGTCTTGAGAAGAGCTGTCAGTAGGATACAAGATCAAGCACTTTTGCAAAGCCTATTTCCAATGGACATTTCCAATGCCCATTAGAAAGTCACTTGGCCTCTGGGAGCTGGGAGATGTAAAAAGGTACCGATCCCTTTTGTATACCTTAGTTACAGTTCAAAATCAGGGCCCTTCCCGACTCATTTCCTTCCTCTTTTTCAATGCAGGGTTAAGTTCTCCCTGTGTTTAATCCTTTTACCCCTCCCTGAATTCAGCAGGTCTAAAGATGAAGAAAGGAAGGGAAAGAAAAATAGCAGCAAGAACATGTCTAAAAATGTGGAGTGCCACCCAATTCAGGGGATAGGAGACCCACAGGGATTGCAGAAGCCAGAAGACATGGGAGCGTGAGACAGGAAAGCCTTCCCCAACTAGGTTTGATGCAGACTCTTTCTTGCCTGTTTGCCTGGACAAGCCCAGCACCATGGAAGACAGAGAAATAAAGATTACTAGTTTGCTCAGCTCCAATTTGTGGATGTTATGTCACAGTCTTAGGAATGGGGGAGAATGATCCCCTCCCTGCTATCCAAAAACACCCTGCGGACACCTGAAACCAGCACATTTTCATTAAAAAAATGTCCTTAAACATGTTTCCCCCTCCTCTGTGCTGAGCTGCTCCCTGACTCGCCCTGCGTGCCCAGAGGCTCTGAAAGCTGCAACCTGTGCAGGTGTCGGGGAGGATGGAGGGCTCCTCTCCCACCCGGGCTCCGGAAAGGATGGGGGGAATTGCTGAAGGGGGGAGGGTGACACACATCAGGAACCAGAGCTGCCAGTGTTATGTTTCACATTTCCTCCCGCTCCGGCTGTGGAAAAAGCTGGGTCAGGTTTGAACAGGAGGGTTAGTCTGTGGCTCATAGCCCAAGGTCAAATGAGATTTCTGCAAGACAGACAGCAGCACATCATGTCAGGCTGTTTTTTGTAGAGATGACACAATGCCCTCCCCGTCCCTCAGCCCCTGAGAACCCAGCAAAGGTTTTCAGTGGGACATGCAGAATGACCATCCTGTCCTCTGTAGATATATGAGAGTCCTCAAGCTTGTGACTCAGGGGTCCAGTGCCACCTTCCCAGCTCCATTGCTGGTATGTACGTGAGCATGTCGGGACCTCCCAACCATGCCTGTCTTGGGCTGCACAGCTCAAAGATGCTGAGATAAGGCCTTCGGACATTACCTTAACACAAATGTTAATTCCAATTAACATCAGTAAATAAGGACACAAACGTCTCTCGGAAAGTTCTGGAGGATGATTCTGATTGGCAGGTGAAGTGGTCTTGTCTTAGGTACCTTTGTGCAGAAATAAAACTCAATTAATTTCACCTATGAGCAGACTGGGGCTTGGTAACGGCAAGCAACAGGTTAGAAACATTTGTTGCCAGGCTGTCCTCAATCCTCATTGAGCTTTTCCATTGTTGTCAATAAAATTGATTTAATCCTTCAAAAAACTCAACCTCCAGAGTAACTGAAGAGATTTAGACTGAAAGAGAGGACCACCTTAGGAGTAGCCCTCTCCCAGGGGAAGATATGAAATTCAACCTGTGAATGTGATAGAATTTTCTGCTCTTATCTCTCATTCAAAATTGTCCAGATAGACTTGCCTACAGGGTCAACCTTGTTGTCTGTTTAGGATTCTGCAAGGTGATCCTTGAGGAGACACGGCCTGTCACACAGTCACTTATAAAGCCATGACTGGTTAGGTTACTACCCTGGCTGCACTGCTGGCCCCAAGTGATGAATTTGATTGTTTAAATATCAAAAAAGTCTAAAAAAAGAAAGATGCAGATCCTAAAGCATTAGACCAAAGAGCTTTAGGGTGATGAGAGGTTAGTCCTTAATTCTTGTTGGCTAGTCCTTAATTCTTGTTAACATTGCTGCTTCTTTGATCTTAGGAGAAGGAAGTGAATATTGACACACTTAGAGACTGAAATAATTCTCCACTGATAAAGGGAAATAGAGCAATTCAACAGCCTTCTTAGGGGCCAGAGTTGGAAATCACTGACAGTGCAGTTTGACAGTAACATTAGCTCCTTTCTACACCTTTTGTTTCAACACGAGATTTTATGACATTTTGTATTGACCGGATCCAGTAAATTGCAACTATGGTGTTAAAAGGAATTGGCTAAGAAGCGATATTTAACAAATCCTGGATTCTGGATAAGTTATGGGAAAAGCTCCTGTTGAAATGTGGACTCATTTCACCAATGCCTGACAAAAGGACAGAAAACCTGATATGAAGTCTAGTGTAAATTTATTTAGCTTCAGTGGCAAACTATTGGCTCATGGTGTCTATTACCTATTAGAATAAACAGATATCTGATCTTGGCCCTTCCCTAAGCCCTAGCTGTTTAACAGTCTCTTGGCTTCACAAAGTAGTATATGATTCTTTCCTAGGTATGAAGGAAACTTTCCATACTCAAAATCATTTGGTTGATGTAGTGGCAGAGAATGTTTTGATTTAAAAATTCAAAATAATCATTACCCATTCTACATGGGTGACTGATCACAATTGTGACCATGAAAGCAATTGTAAAAGAGGAATTATTCTGTAACAGGAATGTTCATAGATGGGTTTCTCCCTGACACAGTCATGTTCACAGTCATGTTCAATATAAGCTGGTGAACTGGACTGATGTAAAATATTATCTGTAAAGGTTGCAGAGGACCTAAATAATGTGGTGCAATTTAAACTAAAATTCAGGTGAAAAGAATATCTTGGCTCACATTGTACCTGGGATCTGCAGTCCATCCCCAATGTCCAGAACTACCTGGGAGCCCCCACCTGACAGGATGCCATTCCTTATGTCTCTGAGCAATCTGCTCTGCTTGGCCTCTTCTTCCCTGATTAATATTGTTGCTGTCAGTTTGGATTACAGGCCTCTGTTTTCTTTGTCTCAGCTTAAAATACTTGCGGTTTCATATTCTGTCAGACGAGATATATAAGAGAAGAGCTCTTCTCAAAGAGCAGCTGATGATGGAAAAGAATTGTGTTGCTACAGATTCCTGCAGGATTCTTTATTGGGTTTGCCAGGACACCCTGAAAGGCTGTCCTGGAGGGAATGAACAAGGTGGAGGGAACAGGGAACTCACAGGAGCTGGGAAAGATAAGACAAATCTGTGGCTTGAACAAAGAGAAACATTTATGTGTCAAAACATGAGACTGGCAGACCCCAGAGTTGGTGATTCCAGTCCTATGTGTAGATGTCACGTATGGTCTCAGGGACGGCAAGATTGTCACCCCTTCTGCTTCCTTTAGAGGAACATTGCAGAGCATCCTAGTGGTTAGTCCCAGGCTCATGATATCCAGCATCCTTTGAGGTGTTGGGCAGGTTACTTACATGGTCTACACATACTTGTTTCTGCCTCAGGACCCTCAGGAGAACAGTTAGGATGGAGAGAAGGTGTCCATTGAGTTGGAAGGGGCTGTCTAACATAAACAAGCATCTTCCTATGCTCGATTAAACCATCTCAGCAAAGGGTTTGGCAATAGCAATGTCATCAGCGAGGTCTTAGCAGGGAATAAGGCTTCAAAAACAATGGACAGGCAGGGAGATTGTCATGTGTTTGACTGAAAGGCGAGGACAAGCAAACTGAACTGGAGATACCTTGGTGCTGTCTGCAAATGCTCAAGACCTGAACAAGGATATGAACTGGGGGACCACACAAAATGTGATGATGAAAATTCATAACCATAACCATTCCCTAGACTCACTTTACTATTATTTCTCCATGTCTTTTTCTTTCCTAATCTGCTTGAATTATTCAAATGAGATCAAGATATATGAATGCACTTGCTTCTCTCTGCACTACCAGGCCTGTTACGCTGGTACTAGAGCTGAGCTACTTTGCTGTAATCTGACAGATACATGCCAAATGTATCTTATTTTAATGTGTTAATAGCACAACACTGTGAGGCACTGCCATTACAGAAGTGACAGTGATAGTAACAGAAAAGAGATGTAATTCAAGAGTACAGAAAGGAAGCATATGCTTACAGCATTTTGGGATGTGTAAAATGGGTGCTTGCCCCTGCAGTTAGTGTAGTAATAAGTATAATAATTGCTCTCCTTGTAATAAGCACTCTTTGTCGGGTCTGACACATCCAAAATGCAAACATCCATATCCCAAACCTTCCTGCCTAGGAGTACTTTGATCCTGATGATTTCCAGCTGTTCATTTCAATTCTGCAGTGATTCCAGTGCTCTTTATCTCATTCTACCTTGTAGAATGTTAGCAAGCCCCTCTCAGTAAAGATCTTGCTATCCCTGGCTTTTGCATTGCTGCTTGAATGATATTTTTAATTGAATAATTTGTTCCTACTATTTAAATACATCATTTTACCTCATTCATGCTTCATCTATCCATTCATACCTCATTTAAGTTTCATCTATATATTAAGAACTCTGCCCACCAAATGGACAGAACCTGGATAGAACCTGGACAGAACACATTTTCAGTATTGCTCACCTAGTTGCTTTCTTTTATGTGAATTATTTCCCTTATGAGAGTTTTCCTTTGTTCTAGCCTCTAAGAAGCTTTTGCACTTTGCACTAAGAAGCCCATAAGATATGAGCAATGAAGCTACCAATTTGCTTCTAAGCTCTTTGATAACCTTTCTGTTTGATTTCTTCTTCCACAATTTTGTTCTCAATCTCCATTTTTGGGGGGAGCGCTCCCAAAATGCTCTGTTGGCTCACTGGTCAATGAGAAGTTCCCTTATTTCATGTGCTGGCCATAGAATCCTTTTCTTTTGATGTTTTCTGTTGTCTTTCCTGGTTTGAATTCCCCCACTGCTGGAACTGCTTGACTGTTGGCAAGTATCTGCTGTTGCATGGGAGAAGGTTTGACCTTCGATGTTGTATTATTCCAGCTTTGGAAAAATTTCTATTTGCTGGTGGGACAGTGACTTTCCTGATCCTTTCCATTATGTGTGTATATCCATTCAAGTATAGCCTTTCATGAGAATTGAACATAGGTTTTAGGGCATGGAGTATGCAATGAGGTGTCTCCAGATCTGCATCTCAAATTTGTGGGCAGATGTCAAAGGCTGTGACAGTCAGGACAGTAGTGCTGGGAGTTTGGTCACCCATCACAATGGGTGTCCCATAAAAAAGAGAGAGAGGAAGGGA
>NW_020455573.1:622389-642831 GCF_003342845.1 Nothoprocta perdicaria
AGAAAGAAAGAAAGAAAGAAAGAAAGAAAGAAAGAAAGAAAGAAAGAAAGAAAGAAAGAAAGAAAGAAAGAAAGAAAGAAAGAAAGAAAGAAAGAGGAAGGAAGGAAGGAGGATCTAAGCAAGCATTGAAGGGGCTCTGTATAGAGAACACATGTTCATCCCTCCCCCCTTCCTAATTTCACTAGATACCTAAGAGTAGCCAAACTGAGAGTCAGGGGAGCAAGAACAGGTAGGACAGGTCTGCTGCGCCTGTGGCTTTTTCATGTGCCCAGGAGAATGAGAGGTATTGCATGCCCCTCCATCATAAGCCCCTGCTAATGATTCCTTCTGCCCGGAGGACACGGTTGGGATCGATGGAGGGTCAGCCATTAGACATACATTTCCCAATGCCCAGCATAGCACACGGGGTCAGAGAGCTAATCATCACTGCTATCTTGCCTGCCTCGCTGTGGTGTCCAGCCTAGGGCAACTGGAGGTGCATTAAAGATTAAACAAAGGTGGGGGGTCTAGTGAGTGTGTTGGAGTATTTCCAGGGTGGGTGGGCAGTGGTTGGCCCAAGTAAGTGGATTTCTGCTGCAGCGTCCCCCCTACCTTAGATCTTTCAGCCGAGCAAACCAGCGGCATCTCTGTTGAGACAAAAAAAAAAAAAATGCCTCTAGCTAAAATTCCACTATCTGATCTCAGAAGGGCTCCAGCTGTTAGTGCCACCAACAGAGCTAGAAGAGGAGTTTTAAAGAGGTTGGCCATGCTGAAACAAAAATCCAGTTCTTCAGAGGGCCTGGCAGGACAGAGTCTTCCCTTTCCTAGCTCACCCTTTTCAGCAAAAGTTCAGACGTAGCAGAGTTGCAGCTTTGGCTATTCTCACTAGTCATCTGTTACCTGCCAACCCTATGCCATGTACATTTATTGAAGGATCTGGATACCTCTTCTTGGGTGGGAAGACTCACTGTCTCCTTCAACACCTTCATTCCTGACACCTCTAGTCTCTAAAATCCATTCATTGCAACTCATGCCCCTACTGAAATAAGAGCATTTTTGTGGGAATAGGAAAACACCTCATATTTGAGGTGTGCTTAGTGGCACGGCAGCTTGTCCCTTGTGTCTGAATGAACTCATGCCAATCTCAAGGGTGATTTAGGAAGGATGTTCACACACCTTCCTTGTAAAGCTAATCAGTGTTGCACTAACATGTCTACTCTCACCCCAGTGTTCGTGTGTGCTGTTCACATTTAGCTTGAGTATCGATGAATTTTCACAAGTACCTTTGTCTTCAGAGACTGTAAAGCTTGACTTCAAAAAGCTTTGGCAAGGGAAAAAGGAAAGTTGTACACATGGCTCCTATCAATACCACTTGGAACTGTGCGGGCTCAGGAAGTGGTGCTGGTGGACTGCTATCCTGCAGACCCTGCCTTACCAAATTCACAGTCATCGTTGTATAATTAGCAAAAGAGCAAGAGAAGTGGTTCATCTAGAATTATGTGCTGAGTCAGAAGCACAGCCGTGAGGAAGGTATGGGACTCCCATTTACCTGTGGGAGTCTGAAACCTGCTCACTTCAGGCATACTCAGTTTCAAGTCTTACCATCCAAGTCAAAGGTCTTGATGCAGCAGGAGCTCCTCACCAGAACTACCTCAATGAGTAGCTCAGTGTCCCCATGAGCTAGTTGTTCTGTGCTCCATTTGCCACCAGGATATGGACTGCCACCAGGGATAATTGTTCTCTAAGAAGGGCCAAATGTTGCCAAATGCCGAGGCTCTTTTCTTCACTGAATACATAGGGAACATTGGCTCACACCTAACATCTAACTATTCAGTTCTGGAAGTGGAATGAACCATGCCTATGGTCTCAGGCCCTGAACCCTCGCCTGCACGCTCCACTTGCAGGTTGGCATAAGGTTTTCAGTTGCATTAGATGACATGAACTGAAACAAATTTTAGCCATGCTGATCACCTTGGATTGCCTCTGAACACGCTGCTTCACTGTCTCCAGAATGACTCTGCTGTAAAGCTTCCTCCCAACAAGACTTTTGACCAGTTTGGCCATTGCCAGAAAAGCAATTTAGCATGCGGGCTGTAGTTGCTATTATGAATGGAACATTATGTATTTCATGTGATACATAGGAAGTGTTATTCATTTACTGGAAATATCCTTTTATCAAGTCAGTTTCATATTGCATTTCACCCTTCATTGCACTGGTGGTTCATTCTTTTAACAAGGCTGTTTCTATTCTTGAAAGCATATTCAAACGGTCTCATAATTTTACCATGTAATACAGCACATTTCCTTTTCTTTTCAGAAATCTATTCCAAATGTCCTTGAATACTGGAGAACTTGTTGCAATGGTGGATTAACTTATCGCGAGACAGAAAGATAATAAATAGGATCTTGTTAGAACAGACCCTAACTTCTCTTCAAGATAAATCTCTAGAGGTCCCTTCCAACCTTAACCATTTTGTGATTCTGTGAAATCTAATTTCATTTATCTTTGTTTTCTATTTTCTGTTTTTGCTTTCTTTTCCTCAATCCTGACTTCCATAGGACACTAAATTCTGAGTCTTTCTATAAATTTCTGGCAAAGCTTTGTAAGAGGGATTTGTACTGTGCTGAATAAACTCTGTAATGGCCAGTTTGAGGTCTTAGGTCAAGCTCAACCCCAGATACAACAAATATGAGTAGTAGGCTGCCTATAAAGTAAGATAAAGTTAACTAACCAGGCAATAGAGAATGCTAGAGTGAAGTGGTGAGGATTAATTCAGCCTTTCTCGGGGAAGTGAGGGCGTAGGCAGGTCATCGGGAGATTGCTGAATCCATGGACTGAGTCAAAAAAGGAATCAGTGAGTGGGGTCAAGGATCAAACCATAAATTATCTTTCAGCCTTCAGCAGCTTGTTGTGAATTGGCAGCAGTAAGGCCCCTGCTGTGGGTGTTTGCTAATCAAGTGCAGAGGCAAAGCTGCAGGAAGGGCAAATTGGCTCAGGTACCAGCGAGCCCTTAGCACCTCCACTAGCTTGAGGTCTTCAGCCAGCCCCTCTCAGCACATCTTTGGTGAGACTTCCTCCTCACATCTGGAGTCTGGCTACGTTCTAGGGGCTTGTATGACTGCTGTTGAGATTCCTAGCTCTCTCTTCCCAGTCAACTACAGACTGTAATTATCATCAAACTTTTGATTAATCTTAAAAAATTATCTTCCAGGACCTGGAGAGTCTGAGTGGCGGGATTAACTATGTGCGCAAAAGCTTAGCATGGCAACTTTCAAGAAGCCAGGAGAGGTGAGGAATATCTTCGTGGGGTAAATATCTTCATGGAGGGGATCTTACTAATATGTACAAATACCTGAGGGGAGAATGTAAAGAGAATGGGGCCAAATCTACTCAATGGTGGCCAGTGAAGTGGCCAGCGGTGTCAGTATAACTTAAAACACAAGAAGTTCCATCTCCATGTGAGGAAGAAGTTCATTACTGTCAAGGTGACAGCGCCCTGGAACAGGCTGCCCAGAGAGGTTGTGGAGTCTCCATCTCTGGAGGTCTTCAAAACCCACCTGGATGCCACCCTATGCCACATGCTCTAGGTGTTCCTGCTGGAGCAGGAGGGTTGGACTAGACGATCTCTAGAGAAACCTACTGTGCTGTGTAGAGGAATATAGAGTTATATAGAAATTCGTGTAGTAGAATTTGTTCTGTGAGAGTCTTCTAAGACCCCAATAATCTGGTCTGAATGTTCTCTCTGAATGCGAGGATGAGGTGCAGTCAACTTTTTCACTAGAAATGGAAACCATCTGTGTGTCCAATCATCAGACATAGGTATCATGAGTAAACAAGGCCAACAGAACCTAATAGTTATTCTGCAGCAAAAGTCCACCTTGCACCAAGTCTGAACGTAGCTGCAAATGAATATTCAGTAAGGGAAAGTGGGGCAAGTAGGTGGTGATATATTCTCAAGATGTTGTCTAAGTCTTCAGCAGTTAGCAGCTCAGGAACTCAAGGACGAAGCCATCTCTGGAGCGCTAGGAATCTCTTTGACAAAGAGAAGCAATAGATTGCCTTAGCCAAAAGGTCAGACACAAACAAGTAGGATCAAGTTGCAACTGAAAGCTTATGTCCATCTTTGGTCAGAAGAAGTTCTAAGTCGTTATCCAGATTCTTGATGCCTAGAGTGCCTAGAATTGAATACCTTATAAATATGCTTCTTTCAGTGAAGCAGCTAATCCTGCTTGGGTCAGAATAGAATATTATTTTTTTTCAATGAAGCAAAATCCCCCCTTTTTTTTTTTTTTTTTTTTTTTTTTAACGGCTATCTACGGCTATACGTTATAGACTTGGTTATTGGCATGGTACAAAACCTTTATGCTTTCAGGAAAGAGCCTCTGCTTCATTATTTCTCATTCTTGGCTGATAAACCAAGGTAAAGATGAGCCAGGCAGAGAACTAGTTATTAGTGGACCTGGCACATATCTGGATCTGTAACTTGGAAATGCCAGAGCTTGCCAAACTTGGTGCTTTGTGATGACATTAGTCTTTTGAATACTGCTGACACCTTTCAGTGGCCCCTTTGGCAGCTAGGTCAACAACAGCAAGACATCCTGGTTTTATTGAACAGCTAAGGCTTCTTTGATATCCTTTAGAGCTTCACTGTATAAGACGTCAGACAATTTCCCAAGATTGTTGATTGCCCCAGCACTAGCAACGGTGTGCCTAGCAACTTATGAATAGGTGAAACTGAACTTAGGTTCCTCTAATTATTCTAAGACTTAGTAGGTCTATCCATCATGTGAATTTGGATCGCGGAGAATATCACCTAGTATCATAGACTGCTGCCTGAACTTGTAAGCAAAGTTCTCTCTGACCAGCAAATGGTGAGAGATCTCCACAGGAGGAGCCTGACCACTTCTCAGATTTGGCTAAAGCATACACACAGCCATTAGCAGCTGCAAAGACATGACTTGTGTTTTTGCAAAATATAGTTAGATGATGCTGGTCATGAAAGGAACTGTGGAGTGTAATATTTGCATTTATCTTTCTCTAAGCCTGCAAATTGTTTTCAGGAACCTCTGGAGTCAGCTTCTTTCTTACTTGTTCTTCTCCATCTTCCTTAGACATTTCTAGTCAATGTCATGGCTGTCAGTCCTGGACTAAACACACCTTGGACCTGATTCAGATCTCAGATTTCTGTGTCCTCATGTTTCTGTGTCCTCATGTCTAAACCAGCAGTATGTATAGGGATGACTGTATAGTCTCTGCATTTCTCAGCTATATTTGTCCTGTTTCGGCTTTATGTAATGCTGTTAGGAAAGAGATCGTTGCCTTGCTGCTAAGGCATTGTACAAGAATGCTTTTTTTTTTTTTTTTTTTTTTTGAATAGAAAAATGCAATTTGTGCTGTTTTGCAGAAAGCAAGAACAGTGACCAGATGAGAAATACGGAACTTTCTCTAGATTAACATGAATGGATAGTACACAATGAAAGGGTAATATAAGAGTCCTTCTACTGAATTGCATTGAATATTAAGAGTTAAAAGAAAGTAGGCTCTAAGACTAGAAGCCACACCGAAGATACCATATCTACATTTCCAAGACTTTGTTATCCCAAGGCAAGCTGAAGAAAATGTCATTTGCATATTCACTGACACTGCAATAGTATCCAACGGCATCAGCCAAACTGAAGAGAGAAATTGAGAAAAGGAAGATGAAATTAGCATACAATATATTTCTTCAGATTGAAAAACAAGATGGAAGGAGTAGGAGGGGAATTTCCTCAGAGTTCTTTGATGTTTCTTTTTTCCCAAAAGAAAAGAGTACATTGGGAAATTGTGATTTAAAATTGTAGTTCAGTGATACGCTAAATCTAACTTGAGGGCGTTTAGTGCTAGAGCAGAAATGCCACAGCCTCATGACTCAAAGCACTGATCTGGAATAACCTTTTTGTGCCAGTTCAGATTTGTTCAAGTAGGACTGATGGGTTAACTTTGTGCTAGCAAATTTCATGTCAGATAGGGCATCAGCATGCAGACAGAACTAGTGTTTTGTTGGACTTCCCCTGGCTTGTCCATAGACCTTCCCATCAGTTCCTTCCTGTTCTCTTTGCATTTGTACGATCTTCAAGTGACTGCCCATGTGTGTCACCACATCTCCATATGTAGGTCTATAGGCATATGTGGCTCCTGATACTCCACATGTAGGTCTATAGGCATATGTAGCTCCATAGGTAGGACTCTATATATTTGCTTTCTTTTGGACATTCAGCATCTTTGTTTCTGTTTTTTGTTACGGATCTTCCCATGGACTTTGTGCAGCTCATGGCCTCCATGTCACTCAATGCTATCACTACACCACTGATCTCATACTGCCATTCAACATTGTCCTCAAGCCAGATTAGTATCCCAAGCCGCAGTGTGAGCCAATGCAAGCAGTAGGTCCTGCTTTTATCTCCTGCAGACTTAGTTCTGCTCACCGCAATTCTGACTGCATCCACGCAGAGCATCATGTAGGATGACTCTGGGATGAGGCTGTTCTGCTGCAGGGTTGGAGAAGTATGGGACTGGGGCCATAGTCCTGGAAAAGGCCTACAAGAATGACAAAGATGTCACCGGCCTCTCATTACTGAAGGGAATCCCTGTCTGTGCAAACAGGATCTTAGCCAGAACTTGTAACAGGCCAGAGAGCTTGTCTGGAGTGTGTGGGAAACCTAATCTCCTCCAAGAAAAAGTGGCAAACTGAAAGAGTGTACTACTGCGAGAACAACTCTCAAAGAATCTGAACCATAGGAATCACAGTTGTGCTGGAGGGAAGGACCCTTGAGAATCTCCATCCCAACCTTTCCTGGAGCAGGATGATCCTCACCACTAGGGTAACAATGAGTTCATACAGTTGAACCCTGCAAATGCTCAAGGATAGAGACTCCCATATCTCTCAACACCTGGTCCAGGGCTGTACCTCTCTTACAGGAACAAAGTGTTTCCTAATGTCCAACTCAAGCCTCCCAACCCCCCATCCATATCTATTGCCTCCTCATATAGTCTGTGTAATCACTGACAAGAGTTTGGCTCCCCCATCTTTGTAGCTGCCCCTGCCAAAAAGTTGTAGGCTACTCTTAGACACCTCTCAGTCTCCTCTTTATCAAAGCAAAGCAGAGGAGCCTTCTCATCACATCTCTACTCCTCTAGATCAGCTCTAGTAGTCTCTGGTAGTCCATCTTCATTTTCTCCATATCTCTTTTGAACTGAGGACTCAAAACCGTATGCATTGTTCCAGGTGCAGTCTGTACAACACTGAGCAGAAGGATAGTAACCTCCTTCTCCTGGCTAGCCATGCTTCTCTGCATGTAGTTCAGGAAGCAATTTCCCTTATTTGCAATTAACAGTGACTACTGTCTCATTCAACTCGGCAAAGAAACTCAAGAAACCACTTTGCTGGCCTATAAGAAAGATTCCAAGCTGAGGGGAGACAAGCGACCACGTTCATTCTCTTGTTTAAGATCTACTGATATGTATGGCTGGACTCTGATACTTGAAGATACATCTCTCGCATCCAGGGAGGATGCATAATTTGTGATGACAACATCCAAGGAGAAGGGGGAGAAGCTGCTCATGATGGGGAAAAGGGAACTCTTGCAGCTCTGGAATAAGTAAAGCATGTCAGAGATGCTCTGAATATCAGAGTCAGCTTGGCCGTTGAATGTGATAAATTCCAAAACACAGCTCAGGTGAGAAGAGCCCTAATGTAATGTGTGAAATTCTCCATAGCACCCAATGCTTTCAGTCTTCCTGGGCACCTCATGGCCCTCCTTCATGGACTCCCCTCTGAACCAGGTTGGCCTCATCTCTTTAGGCTGTATGCCTCACTCTGCCGCAGCAGAGAATCCACCTACCACACAGGCCCCCAGGATATGTAACTCATGAAGCAAAATTAGGGAACCAGCAGCTCTGTACAGTCATTAGAGTGGTTCCTGCAGAGTGGCCCTGCAGGCACTCTCTTCTCCTTCCTAGTCTTCTTCTGCATATCGTTTGCTTTGGTTCTAATATTTTAATGTCAGCAAACATTTGCATGTGAGCTGAGAGTATTTCTGTAGCTGGGATTTTAAAAGTCACAAGGATTAGTTGAAAGAATCTGTATGGCTCATCCAGGCCCCTGCAAGGGAAAATGGAGCAGAAATGCATAGTTAGTGGTTTTGATCCATCTGTGTAAAATGTAAGATTACAGCAACCATCCATGAGGGATTCTACACAAAGGAATTGTGAAGATTTTCCTTCCCAGGTCTCAAAATGGAATGACCAGTCACATCTTGTGTAATTACTGGTAATGTCAACTGAGTTCCACATCCTAAACCTACATTTTTTTTCGACCTAAGTGTTCTCTTTCCTCCTGTAGCTAAATACAGTCAAACATTACTATGGAAAGAAAAGGAGGTTCAAATTCTGTTGAAAGTGTATAAATCTTCAAAGAGAGACGACTAGAAAAGAGGTCACAGAAGTAAGGCTATTTCAAGCAGTATGTTACTTGGAGGCTCCAGGAGTTTCCAATCAACCAAAACTGCAAATTTCAGTTGTGAAAATTTTCAGAAAATCAGTGTATGCATCTAGGTGGAACTTGAGGTTCAGAAGTGCTGGATGTTTGAGGGAATTTGAGCTCACTAGCATCTGCTGAAAACATGGAAACTGTCTCCTTTCATGGTTTCCTCAAAGGAGCCAAGCCAGGAACCAAATTGCAGAAAACTTATTGCCTCCCTTGCTTTGCCAAGATTGAATGAAGCTGTTGAGAATGACCAGTGCAGGAAGAGATTCAGCTCCTATGAAAAATCAGGAAAAATAATAAAAAAGGGGAAAAAAAAAAAAAAAAAAGCATTTTCACAAACATTCAAGGGTATTCTAGCATCTTCTCCCATACAGCATGATGCTCTGGGACCACTGATGGTTGTGCAGAACAAGGCAGCTCCAAAGCCATGTCTATGCCCCTCAGTGTCTGCTCAGTTACCACTTGACAGGCAGGAAAGCTCTTTGGGGTTTAAGCAGCAAGGTTTGACAGTTATTGTCTGCTAAAGTGAGCAGCCGAGGCTAATGCGCGGTCATTCATTACACACTTTCTGAATGGTCAGCTGCAGTATTAGAGCTGGTCAAAGGTCTCTCCAAACATTTACTATCCATTAAAAGCTAACCTTTCTGTGTGTATGTTTGAGCTTTGAGTTCTTGAATAGCTGCGGGCTACGCGTAAGACTCGGTGCTTCTCTGGGGGTCTATTACACTGTCAAAATCAGCTCAGCCTTCCCAAACGCTGGAGCAGCATTCCTGACCTGGACTCTCCCTGCCCGCCTCCCATCACGCCTCCAGGAGGCTGAAAGCCGTGAACAGCTTGCTGGCAGCTGGACATTCCTGATGGGCACTGTCAAGTTTGCTGGTCCTCTCCCTCCAAAAATAAACAGCAAAATGTATCTGAGATTAGAGCTTAGCAGGAAATAGTTTTCTTTCCTTCCCAGGGCAAGGTTTCAAAGATTTGGATTTTTTTCCCCCATCAAAAATTATGATCAAAGTTAAAATCATGGAGTGTCAGGTTGAACTGACAGTCTGACTTTTTAATGGGGCTGATTGGATTTGTCATCCTTGGGTTTGGGGAGGATTTTGAATAGAATCAAGATATAACTTTTGCTTTTTAATCTTTGGAAAGGTACCGTTCTAGGGGCAGTGGTTTTCACCAAAAGCTTTTGCTTTCTCTGCTCTTGGATGACACTTGGATTTGATGCTTTGTGTCAGAACCAGGCAATGTCCCTATCCCCAAAACCAAAGCTTATGGGGAAAAAAGCAGCAGTCCCAGGTTCACCTCTCCTCTCATGTACTCAGCTCTGCACTGGTTTCTAAATCCCTTGTCAGAGATATCCTGTCACTTTCTCTTTGCAAACAGAATTCCTTGTATCCTTCCCCTCCTTTCACTTCTTTCTTACTCATCGATTCCCCCTTATTTAATCATTTCTTTCCTATTTTTCCTACATTTTTAAAGATGCTTCTGGCCAACAGTTAATGTGCCTTGCTTTGCAGGCTGCCGCAAGGAAGACTAAATAATGAAAGCAGCAAGGTCTTACCTGTGATTTTATGGCTTCTAACTTGGAGCTAGCGTGTATTTGGACATTTGCTTGAAATAACAATATGGCATTTGCCTGAAAATAAACTATAACACATCTTTAGGAGTTCTTATATATGAGAGGTGCAGTTCCATTACACAGAGATGCATAAGTAACAATTAGCTTGGCAGAGACCAGGGGACTATCTGTTATGCAATGATATCCTCATTCAGGTAAACCTTTGACAGAACAGTCACACCTTTGAAGCTAGTGGGACATCTGCAAGCGGTTTTAGGTTGGAGTCTTCTAGCTGATTCACTCTGAGGTTCAAAATTTGCAGACTTAAAATTTACAGACTTAAAATGAAGCACTTAGTTCTATAGACAGGCAAGAAACAAAATGTGTTTGAGTTTTAAAACTTCTGAAGGATGGATGCTTGCACTGCTGCTGTTGCTTTTGCCTTTGCAGGGAGATAAATGTGCATACCCACTCTTCCTTACACCTTTAAGTTGATATTGCTCTGGATGAGACAAGTTACAAGATGTTTAAAAGAGGAAGAAAAATCTGCACTTTGGAAGAAGGAAAGTGAATGGACAGAAGTCTTTGTCCAATTGAAGAATGTTCTTCCAAAGAACTAGCACCTCCTGGGAAAAAGAAGGGAAGCTCTTACTAGACACATCGTCCAGAATCAGCATCTATTCAAGGTCTGGCCATGAGGGATCAGCAGAATCCCAATGCAGTGACAGCTAAGGCAGCCACAGTGTTAAATTAGACCTATAAAATAAGTAGAAAGTATCTCATAATATTCCCCCAAAGCCAAATTATCTGCTGACTTCTGAGACATGCGAGCATTTTCTTTGTCCATTTAATTTCATGCTTATCATCAACCCAGTTATTAAATGGCTGAGTATGAGTGGAAAGATTAGATTCAAGGCTTTGTGGCCTGTCTTGTTTAATCCCCTCCTTTTCCTCTTACCTCTCCCACTTTCTGCCATAATCAAGTGAAGGGAAAGGATGTAATGCTGGGCAGCACGGCACAACCTGCGGTGTGCTTCCAAAATAGGCAGAATTAAATACTAGGATAGAAAATGCTCCAGCGTCCTGTCAGATTGCAGCAGTGTAGTTTTGGCTGCTTGCAGCATGCATTGGTAATTAAAAAGCAAGTTAAATTGTCTAGTAATCAAGTAAATTGCTAAAAGAGTAAGCAAAATAATTAAACAGCAAATTAAATTGATTTTCTTTCTTTGCTGTCTCATAACGTTATTGGGGACTATTACATGAAATTGGAAAATAAATGATGTTCTATTGTTGTAAGGCTTTTGTATATAGGACAGACTAATGATATGGACCTGCTGCTTTGGGATGTGTTTAAAATCAAAAACGGAGAAAAACTGAGGTAAAGACATGCTATTTAAGCCGACAACAAAGCAATCGCAATGAAATGAATTGCTACTTTAGGTCTTTGTTGCCCTTCAGCTAGAATAAATGGAGCTGGTAGGGGAGGATCTAGCCTGTAGCAGGTATTGGCTGCCTCCTTTGAAAAACCTTGTTTTGACCATGGCCAGATTTTGGACTAGATGGGCCAAGACCTTTCCAGTTAGGCAGTTCTGGGGTTCCCAGATATGTGTGGCACTATCCAGTGTTTCCAGTGCAGTGTATTTCCTCCTGGAGGGACATCGCTGCAACACTGGCTGTCCAATGTCTATAAAGCAGGACAGTCCATTCAACTGGATCCCTGACTTAAGAGTTTTGCCCCAATACCAACTACTGCCACTGTCTGCAATTTGGTTGCTAATGTCCAGGAGGAACCATTTCCCTAGCAGCAGTCTCTGAGCCGTAAACTTTTGACCTGAGCTAATTACTGAATTCACTTTATAGAAGTAATGAGGTTTGGAGCCTCTGCAATGCCTTGGAGGCTCCAGAGAGGCCGAGCCAAAACCTGAGCTCCCTAATCAGTTCTGACTCTGTTTTTTTTATTCATTTACTCATTGCCCCCAGGCACTGCCGCTCCTTGAGCTCTCTGGGAGGAGCTGCAGTGCTGCTCCTTCCCAGTCTGCAATTGGGAAAAATATCCCTTTTTCAGGCTCAGGTATACTCAACATCTTAGTAATAAGAGCAGAAGAGAGCAGTGGGGACCAAAGCTGAGAGCATCGGGGACAAGAAGACCATGTTCTAGTCTTTACTCAAATCTAGTATTAGAAACCTTGGATCCCTTCCTTCTGTCTCAAGCTCTCCAATAGAGAAATTGATAGTACTCTGGGATCTGTGGGTAGTAGAATGCTTTATGAAGGTCAGTTCTAGTGCACAGGACCATATGTAGACATCGGTAGGAAGCATTCAGCTAGGAGCAGGTTCCCATGCTGCAGAACTGTATTCGTCAGTGCCAGTCAGCTTCTGCAAAGTCACCATCTCTATTTGCTTCTGCGTTCCTCCCACTCAGGACAGATAGGCCTTAACCAGCCGTCCAAAGTTGAGCCCATCTTGTCTTTAACTGGGAATATTCAGGAATTGCTGACTATTGCTAACTGAGGAACAGTTAGAGGCCTGTCCTGAACTCCTCAGTCCTCAATCACCGGTCCCTCATTGCTCACAGAGCTAATGGTCCTGGCTTCTCCTCTAAAGACTTTCTCTTACACTGGCGCTTGCTCTATTTCTCCTTCCAATTCTAACAGGCATCAGCATCCACAGAGCTGAAATCTCTGCAGTGATGTACAGGAGAAGCTGGGTCAGATGAGGATGCTGTTGACCAAGCGTGGACCCAGTTCTAATTCAGGTGAGCAATCATTATTTGGGAAGGAGGATAGAAAGGGAGAAGATCTGCTGTCATTGGCTACCCATATGGCCATTGTGATGCCATGCGTGTAGTTGGCTCCGTGGCTATGGTGGTGTCCTGCTGATCCTTGCTCTTCACTGGACAATGTTGAACCACATGCTGGGCCATCCTCAGCCACAGCCATTCTGCTCGGGGCAGACATAACAGGAAGACCTTGCACCTGCCTAAAAACCACTCCATCCCTTTATGTGTTTAGTCCTCCAGCAAAGGCAAGAGTAGCACAGGCTCTAGTACCCAAAAGACAGTGATGGAGCTGGCAATTACATAATCATGCCACTTTTTTCTCCCTTTCCTCTGTATCGTTAAGGCCAGGTGGCTTATGAGTCAGAGAAAAAGTGGGGACAGTGTGAGTATCATGATGTCTGAAACATTATTTCAATGTGCAGGTTTAAGAGGTCACCTTACTTCAAACAGGCTGAAGGGCTTAACCTCAATATCTGGAATAAGATTGATAAGATATATTTCTTTCTAGTATAAAAATTCCCTAAAAATTCATGTCATATTTTCAGGATTGGTCACAATCACCAAGGTGCAGCTTGTGGCATCTGAAATATTCTGAAAAGCAGGTGTCATACAGACACGGAAACACGGGAATGGACACAGAAAGATACACAAGATAGGCAAAGATAAGCTGTGAATAAATGCTAATAAATGCTAATAGCACAGTTTTCTATTTTATCATTGGTAATATTTAATTAGGTCATCCATCAGGGTCTTAAACTATATCTTGGAGTCCTCAGATTCAAAAGGAGAATCAGCTGCCGGTGAATACTCACTGAAAAATATGGTGAAGGTAGAAAATGATCTTGAACCTCAGATGCTTTTTGAGCCACAGAAAGAAAAGCAATTAAATCTTTGCTAAAAAATAAACTCTCTGTGATGTCCTTGTCACCTTTAAGTGCTTAGATGTTTGGCCTTTCCTCTGTAGACTCTCAAACCGTTGACCCACCTGCACCTCAGATCTAGCTTACCAGGCCTATTGCTGTCAGTAGCATCATAGCATCATGGCATTCATAGCATCACCAGGGAGAACAGTCCCTCTCACTGTTCTCATGAGATAACTATTTACCAGGGACAACAGATTCCTTCCAAGCATGACCCAACAAAAATCAGTTAAAAACCGGAGCTTTTTTATGTGCCATTTCATAAGAACAGGAGAGATTAACGATGTCATTTTGCAGATCTCATTTGTTCTTAAAAAAATCAGCCTTGTATCAGGGCAAATAAACCTGCTGCCACTGCAGCCAGTGATGGGAGCAGATGACTGCAGCTGACCCTGGAAGACAGCTGAGCTGCAACATAAGAGGGGAAAGGTGGCTGCTGGAGGTAGATTTTTTGTAATTAGACTAAATAGTGTGGTTAGAAAAAAAAAAAACAGATAAGTTTCTTGACAAACAAGCCCTTTTTGAATTTGAAATAGAAGCAGCAAAGTGACAAATAGTGCAAGACAGTGACCGGAGCAGTACAACAGGGCAAGCTAATCACTGGAGATAAGATCTCCGGAGAGTGATAGGACAGCAGACTAAAAGCTCCTGCTGTGGCACCTTCCCTCTCCCTGCAGACATCCTGGTAGGCAGGTAAATGCCACTGCACCACTGATGTTACCTTGATTCCAAGGAAACGCCCGTGGCTCCAGCTGTCTGTATCCATGTCTAGTCGGCTCCTGCTGCCAGGGAAGTTGAACCCAGCTGATGCAGAGAAATGATTCTCTGCATGTGCCTCACTAGTGAAACAATGTAAGAGCTAATGAAACCCAACCTGCTCTTCTGGTCCCTTTCATGTACCATGTACGTGTGTCCTTTTCATGCTGGTTACCAAACTTCCAGAAGGAATTACTTTCCAGAGAAAAACATTTGTGCAACTTACAGGTGCCCCCTCATTGCCTTGTGAAAAGAGGGCAAAATTCAATTCCCAAAGCGAGAGTTTGCAGAAGAACTGGAAAAGTATGGCCTAGGGCCAGATTTTCTCTGCAGCTCAGTATGTTAGATGATGACTGCACACTCAGAAAAAGTCCCCTGCAGAGAGCAGTGTGTGTGTGTTGCATAAAATTTCTCAATGCCACTCTTGGTGGCATTAATCTATACATACTGATGTCTGAAGAACTCCTTGGACCTATCTGAGTGCTTCCAGGGCACTAGTCTTACACAGGAATTGGAAAATGGGCTGAAAAGCACAACAGGGTTGTACCTTATGGGGTATGTGAGCAAGACTCAGTTGGGCTGAGTCAACAGACTCTTTGGCCTGGGAGCTGCCAGGTTGGACTGAACTGTCCGTGTCTATATTCAGTCCGCACACTTTCTCCTGGCCTCTAGTAATGGCAAAAAACTTGGTATGGTTTTGTCCAGATTTCAGGAGGTGATTTTAGGAAAATTCCTTCATTATATTCTTTAAAAGACTCTCCCCATGCTCGCCTCACCCATACAAACAACCCACTTCTCCCTCTCGGGGGAATTTGGCTGGATTGACAGGAGAACACTTGTGTCCTGTGGATGCTTGCAGCTCCTGGGGCCTCTTTGTGTCAGGCTGTTTTAACAACAAACATGTCACAGCCCCTGGAGCATCCAGTCCTGCATGTGAGTGGCAGGGAGAGAGAGCCTGGCACGTCCACTGCTTTATGCCTGGACTACCCAGTTTGTGAAATGTGGACAAAAACAATGTATGAGTTTTAGATTTATTTTGATCCCCACAGCTGCAAAATGTGGGCATGAGGCAGCTTGACATGTAGGCCTTGAAAAGCACTTCAAAACTATGAAGCAAATGAATAAAGCAGTCTCGGATTATCTAGACCGGTTTAGCAAAACCAGACCTGGCAAATAGGGTATATCCAGTGGGACAGAGGGCTGCAAAGAGGACCTATGCCTCCAATTTTCCAAAGAAACTGATGATTTTTTAGAACTGAGATAGAACTCTTAACCTGACACATTTTAGAGAGATTCTCAGGGAAATGAGTTCTGTTAAAATCTGAGTAACAGCACATGGTGTTGCTGACATATTTTAATATTTGCAGATGCATTAAATTATATATACCACAAACTAAGGTGAGTTTGTGAGACAAAAGGAGGAATACCATCTTGGGAGAAGGCAAATTCAAGCTTTTAACAAGTTGCTGATACTAGCCAAATGTGCCAAAAAGGTGCAGAAATTATAATGGATGTACCAGAAATCTATCAAGATCAGGACGGCATCTCCAGCAGAAGTCTACGGCTGATGCTCAGGATAGAATAAAAGAATGAGGCAAAAGCATAGGGGATACTTGCACAGGATATTGTCTTAATGATCTCCTAATCATTCAGACATTTGTGGTTCAGAGATCCCTAGTGTTAGGGGATGTCCTTATGTTTTCCATAGCTGAGTCATTTTTCTTCTTTTATCCCCTATCTGTGTCATTGTTGCAGAAGAGCAGCTGGAGCAAGCAAGTGGAATGGTGGAGATGTTGCAGAAGTTGTTTTTCCTTAGGCCTGATGCTCCCTTGCCCTGTTCCTTTACCTGGTACATTTATGAAGAAGGGAACAATGGCCTAAATATTTGTCACTCTCTGCCACTATGTAGCCAAGGCTTTTCATGGCACCACCAGCTCATGTCTGCTCACAGTGACAGCTAACCTGTCCTTACTGCACTGACCTAATCCTTTCTTGCTTCCCCTGGATCCCATGCTGTCACCCATGTGGTGACAGAAACGCCCATGTCCACAGCTCTTCTGGCCACAGATGTGTCTCACAGCTGAGTGGAACAGCCGTGGTTTCGAAATGCTCTTCATTTGGAAGGACGAGAAGGAAGCGCAATGTGTCTTTAAAAAGTTTCCTGCTCGGGAGGATCTGAGAGCTGTGCAACACCCAACAGTCAAAGAAATTTGATAGATGAGTCTCTGACATTCTTGTCATGTCTTCCCTCTCTTTCTCCCCACATCCCCACTCCCAAAACGCTGTGAGGCGTGCTGTGAGGTCTGGCTTATGTAAGAGAGACTGTCAACGTTCGGACATGTAGGCCCCATGGCCTGCAGCTGGACTCAGCGAGTAGTCTCCATCAAGCCTTCATCTAAATGTCTTGCTCCTGCAGCATGCCCTCAGGTTTGGCGCTCCTTTGTTTTAAAGCCACAGTTATTAGTATCAAGAAAGCATGTGAAGAGCTTGGGAATAGTGTGTGTGTGTGTGTGCACGTGTGCCAGACAGACACAGAGAGAGAAGGGACGGAGGAGGGCGAAGGAGTTTCTCTGCCTGCTGGGACTCATGCTTCCAAGAACAGAGATGCACTATCAGGGTCTTGGCTTTGGGGAGAGAACAAGCCTGGTTTATTCCAGGCTAGCCCTGCTATCCGTGCAGGGTAAGAACCTGTGCTGCAGGCAGCATGAGGGACACTGTACGAGGATGACGTTTTGTGCTGCTGCGCACGAGGATCGCAGTCCTGAACAAGGATTTTGGTTTGGTGCTGCAAGGCTTTAAAGCATCAGCCAAACAGAGGGCGATGAAGACTGCACAGAAGGGTGTTTGAACTCCACTGCGGAATGCACGTTGCATCTGTAGATTGTTTGATAGAGAAAATCCCCAGCGTTGGCTTGGAGTTCCTAAGACAGCAGTGAATATGAAATCCTTTTTCTCCACTAGGTGCTACACAGGAATGACCTGGGGACACATTAGACAGTGATAAGTGACTCTTTCCATCCCCTTTTATCCTGTTTACAATACAGCAGCTTTCCTTGAACAAAACCCTTTTTTACTCTCCATGCTCCTGGCTGTTGTGTCTAAACGAGCCAATTTGCTGAAGGACTCCTCCTGGAAGGACTTGAAGTCTAACAAGAACAGACATTTGGCTGTGGTGTGTTTTTCTTTTTTTTTTTTTTTTTTCTCCTGCAAAAATCAATTTCTTCACAAAATAACAAAAGATTGCTCCTGTATTTCAGTGCTTGCCACTTCATCAAAGCTTTCATGATACTTCCCACATAGCCCTGGCTAGGAGGGGAATCCCAGCACATATTTTCATTCAAACTCTCCTATCTACAAAAATGCTTGAAATGGGTTTAATGACCCAGATAAGGGAGAGCAAAGAAAAAGAATGCATGTATTACTGCTGCAGCTATTTTTTTTCCATTGTTCCTTTTTTTTTTAATTCTTAGACTGATGTGATTTCTGTGGCCTGAGTTACTATTTGAAACCCAAGCAATGTTTTTTTGCCACTCACCTGGGTTGTGGCATGGCAGGATGGGACGAACAAAGTTTCATGCAGTATCTGATGCGACGTGGATCCATACGAACATTAATTAAAGATCTGTATTATTTTCACTTTTTTATATCTATCTGTACTTCAAGTCAACAAATTGTCCTCACATCACTACAATACATTCTTCAGATGCGCACCTTTATCTGTAAATGAGCAACATCAGAAGAAATCACTGCTGTTCCAGGCTCAAAGATCCATGTCTTGCCTGGTGTCACACAGGAAGGTGCCCATCTTCAGCTTCCTTGCTCTTAAAATAATTGCTGGTCTTCCCTCCAGCGCTGGGCATGCTTCAATACCTTGGGTTTTTGCTGCAAAGGTATTTGGGCTTTGCCTAGAAAGAAGTGCAGAATAGAGCTACGGTTGCTGGAGACTGTTTTTGATTCTAGATTTTTTTTTTTTTTTGATTTCTGCATTTTGATCTTATATTTTATTTGGATGGACCCATTTTACCACATTATTCTTTATCACAGAGGAAATTTCTCTCTGCAGCATCTATCCAGAAAAGGGTAGTATCAGCCCAATGCCAGTGAGGATACATAGGCTGAAGATAGGAATAGGATAGTGAACTCCAAAATTTAGCTAATAATTAATTCATTCAGTTTTAATTTAACTAACAACTAATTTAATTTTAGTTTTTCGGTTTAACTAATAATTTTAGTGGACTATAGTCCACGTAGGTTGATGTCCTCCTCTTCCCCTCCAGCTGCTTTCCTATGACAAACTGTGTTCCTACTAATCACATGTGACTTTCAGAATTTTCTCTAAACAAAAACTGAGGCTCTAAATCCCATGAAAATACCTATTCTTTTAATTGTTACCCCATGACAGCAAATTTGGAGATTTGTCAGCTCACCAGTCCTCAATTAGGCTAACACATATTTTATTAATATTGTATTTTGCTAGATTTTAAAGTATGTATCTTGCAGTACTAAGTTAAGTGCTTTACAGAAAACTTACCCAGTCATTCCCTAATCATTTCTTGACACAATTTGATGTCAAGACTAATTTCCATCAATACTGACAAGAATGTGTTATAGTCCTAACTCAAGGTTATGTCAGTCAATTCCTGTATCAGAATTTCCACCCACTTTCCTGAGGTCCAGGCTAACCAGCCTACATTTATGCACTTATCTATGTTTTTTCTTTTTTCTTTTCTTTTCTGTGTTCCTTCTAATTCCTCCATAAATTTATGAGAGTGAAGTGCAGGCGGCTTATCAGGTCAGTGCTCTAAAAGCAGATCAATGCTTTTGCACTCCAGCACATAGAAAGAGGGGTTGTGGCTTGTGTGACAGCTGATAATCTGGTCCAAAACATTAAGAAACCAAGGAAAGTGTAGCTAACAGAAAAGAGTCTGCCATAAACTCTACAGCAAGGCTTAAACTGACAAACCTGTGAGAAACTACACAGAAATCTGCTGTTAAGAGAATTAATGGCTTATAAAATAGTGCACGGATTTTAATGTAGCTAAATGTAAGGTGCAAAAAAACCCACTAGGATTCTTAGGAGAAACAACCTGAATTCTTTGTGCAACCTGGGAAGCCCCGAGCTTCCCAATGGGAAGAAGCCTTTAGATTTAAGAGTGCATAATTTTATGAAAATGATGAGCTAATTTAGAAGATGTAGGACTCATCCTACTTCCTGCCAGGTATTTGCATCTTCACCTGAGCTGGTCACCTGGGTTCCTTCTGGAGTGAGTGGATGCAGTGTAACTCTAAATAACAACTCCAAATTCTGCAGGCAAGAGGCAGCAGCTCAGGGGAGCCCTCTTCGCTCTCTACAACTGCCTGAACGGAGCTTGTAGACGCGGGAGCCGCTCTCCTCTCCAAAAGAACTACCAATAGGACAAAAGCAAATGGCCTCAATTGTGCCAGGGGAGGCTTAGGTTGAACATTAGGAAAAAAATCTCCATGGAAAGAGCACTGAAGCATTGGGAGAGGCGGCCCAGGGAGGTGTTGGAGTCACCGCGCCTGGCAGGGACCAACGTGTAGCTGAGGCACTTAGGGACAGGCCTTAACAGGATGGTGGTGATGGATTTACAGTGAGACTCGACCATCTGGCAGGTCTTTCCAGCCATCCTGGCTCTATCAGTCTATGAGCGAGGGCCGCCCCGCTCTGGGCTCTGCCGAGCCTGAAAAAGAGACTTGCAACAAAGTGCCCTGGGGACATTTGCCAAAGGAGAAAGCAAAAAGGAAGCAAGCGCACACGGTTTGCGCCAGTATAAAAATTATGGCACTGGATGAACACAGCAGGGGACACGCTCGGAACACGGGGGCGCGAAGACTTCCTCATGGCACCGAGACGGGGGAGGCGCTGAGGCCCGACATGGCCGCCGCGCTGACCCAACCGGCCGCCGT
>NW_020455573.1:643030-659010 GCF_003342845.1 Nothoprocta perdicaria
GGGCGGCCGGGCCGCGCCGGCGCCATGGAGGGGCTTTACCAGCAGACCAACAAGTGCGTGGCGGGAGCGGCGGGAGCGGCGGGAGCCGGTAGCCGGTAGCCGCGGCCCCCTGCGCGGGAGCGGCCGAGGCGGCTGCGTGCGGGAGCGGGGCGGAGCGGGGCTGTAACGAGCGCGATGGAGCACCGAGCCCGGTAGCACCGAGCTCCGGCGGCAGCTCCGGCTGCAGGGCCTGGCCTCGCTGCGGTCGCAGCGGGAGCGGAGTCCTCCACGCCGGCCCTGCGACCGGCCGGAGCCCCAGCTCGGCCCTTGGCCGCGTCACGGCGAGAGCAGAACTCTCTGCTCTCTGCCGTGCTTTAAAGCCGCAGATTCTGTAGTTTGCCCTGAAGAGAAGTGCCCTTTTTTTGCCCCATGTGTCTGCATTAAGACACGTCAGCTTTTGTTGTGTGTTTTTATGGCCATGGATTTTGGTGACCGCCAGTGAACTGCAATTAAACCCTGTCAGGAAAGACTTACCAGCTTGAGCTGGGAGTTATTACAAGTAGTTATATGATTTAGGAGGTGTTCCTGATAGTTAATAAAAAAAAAATAAAAAAAAAAATAAAAAAAAAATAAAAAAAAAACCAACCCTTGTAATTGAGGGGAATAAATGCTTTAGTGCTTTCTTTGTAAGATAAGGTGTTTTTTTCTGGCCTGACCTCCTCAGCTTTTTTGCCAAAGCTGTAGCCAGTGCACGCAGCAGGAGAGCAGCCACTGATATGATCGTGACTAAGATCTCCATCTTTTTAGGAGAAATGCCGCGAGACTTTTGTAACTTTTTGAGCTTGTCTCTGAAAGTCTGAAACACAGCTGCTGTCAGGCTTCACCTCAGGTATGGCCGCAGGTCTGTGCAACCTGGTTCCTAACTGGATGCCCAGGAAAAAGTAACACAGATATTTTGTAGAAATCTCCCGCCTTCTCTTTGCTTTTAAGATTTTCATCTCTTGATTTCATTTGGTGCATCTGTAGTTCTTATACAGGAAGAGCAGGTAAACACTCATCCCTTATTCATCTTCTTCCATGCCATAATTTCCTCTGTGGACTAAAAATTATTTTTACAGTCCTTTTCTGAACCTTTTCCAATTTTTCTGTGTTCTTTTTGAGAGGGAAGGGCAGAAGCTGTGTCTAATATCCAAGATGTGGTATCATTTGCCCCCTCTGCGGTTTAGTGGTGCTTGTAGGCAGTGTTCCAGCGCAAATTTGTTAAGGTTCCTCTTGTACAAACCTGTGTTCCAGGCATATCTTTCGTGTGCTATACTCAGCGCTTGCGAGTCCCTGCCAAGAATGTCTTGGAGTAAACGGATTTCGGAAGGCTTGTGGCATGCCAGATGTTTGATGTATCAAATTGTGTCTTGCTTGAGGTTATGGCTCTGAAAAGAGAGGTAGAATTTGAATGGAAATCTTACCTTTATTTTGATTTTTACACTCTTGTCTTTTTAAACTCCGAGTTGTTTGAACAGTACATATTAAATGAAAGCACAGCTTTTGGTTTTTATGGTTCTTATGGTATAACATGCTTCTTATTGTTTTAATGATGGACAGTATGTTTGTACTGAATACCATGAAGCTGATTCTTAGTCTGTTCTGGAAAGTACTTTCTGTAAGAGAAGGTAAAAATTGAGGAGATACTGAAAATGATTTGTTTTGATTTAACAGATGTTCAGTGACTTCTGTTTCTTTCCTCTTTATTTGATAGACAGGTCCATGAGGTCCAATCTCACATGGGGCGTCTGGAGACATCAGACAAACAATCAGTGCACTGTAAGTAGCTAATTAAAGAGAAAAGTTTCACGCTACTCACTTGATTTTATACACATCTTTAACCTTCTATGGTTTATAATTCCATTTACTCTCATTAGTGTGATGAGTTTGGCTTCTCATTCCATATGATTAGCTGGTGAGAGACATCACAGGTTTGAGAATCATTCAAATTGTTTCATTTGAATGCATTAAAACGGTTTGACTTGAATAAGATAGTAGTTTTGTAGGACTGAGTGGAGGAGAGAACAAAGTACAGTCAACACACAGATAAGTGTGATAATCCAGGAGGTCACCAGACTGTTAGAAGCTCAGAAACAGACTGAGAAATTTCACTCTATATCTGTCCTGTTATTCTGCAGTTCTTTCAACATCTTGTATTGATATTATTATTTAGACAAGCAAAAACTCTTGTAATTTATCTGTCTCCCCTCCTGTTTGCTTTTCTTTTAGTTGGACTGAATGATGGAGAGGTGAATTGGGATAACTTGGTTGATATGTGTTTGTGTTTGGGAGATGGTTGTTGCCTGATTGTGTGAGAGTCAAGGGCAAAATAAGAACTTCAACTTTGCCAAAGGCGGACTGAAGGACTTCTTTAAAGTCCTGAAATACTGAGGAGTAGTAATTAGCTGTTTGTTAATGATGCTTTTCCGTATACCTCTCTGGAGACCAAAGAGTGTAGGATTTGGTAATTATTTATAGGAGGTCTGACTGGCACACACAGATGTGCATCACTTTAGGATTGTCCTCAGGGCTGCACAGATATGCTGGTGCTTCTGTGTCCTGTATTAAGAAGTCTGTGGACCTGCCCCAGAGGATGCCCACCTTCAAAAGCAGAGCCTGCTGTCTTTGAACACCCCGAGGATGTCAGATGACTAAAAGTGATCCAGTCTTTTATCCTTCCATGCAGTTCTTTAAGTTGCAGAATGTTGGGTGGTGACATGATTAGGAAATGTAATTGTTAAAGGAAGAAGATGGTTATGGTTTGTACCCATTTTTTCGTGTCCTTTCAGTCGCTTTGATGATTGCACAGCAAGACTGTAATTGCATAGCAAGGCTCTGCACGAATTTTATCTGCTTCCCACCCCATTAAAATACATATAAGGCTTAGCATTTTACATCTTGTTCCTCTGCTGCTGTTACATAGATAGCAGAAGCAATTATGAATTAGATGATTAGAGAGGCAATAGTTTAGCCTTGTTTTCCACTCACAGCAGCTCCTCGGCCATAATTTGGCCCTGCTTTTTGAGGGTTTTATCCAGTCCACCTGTTTCTGTCAACTCTTAATTCTTCCCATTGTCTGTTAATCTCTCTTGCTTTAGGAAGAGATGAGGTATATAACAACTCTGTATTAGGATATTTAGAGATTTAAATTGCTATTGCTGTGAGAATTGGATATTAGCTTGTATGGGCAAGTCCTGTCAAAGCATCAGGGGACTGCAGAGGAGAATCTGAGGACTTCAAATCCTATAGTCAAATCCTAATTTTTCACTTAGAGAAGTAGATTTTTTTATGTTCTTCATAATTCTCAGTTCTGCTCTTTTCACCTACTAAGGATTTGTGTCTGTAAGGCTTTAAAAACTGTTTTGAAAAGTTTTGGACCTGTTGCGTTCCCTAAATTGCAGTTCTTTAATTCAAACTAAAGCACATTTTTCTTTCCTTGCAGTAGTAGAAAATGAGATACAGGCAAGAATAGACAATATATTTAGCAACTTGGAACGTCTGGAAATCCTGTCCAGCAAAGAGCCTCCCAATAAGCGACAGAATGCTAAACTGTAAGTTCACTTCACTGCTAAGATAATGTTATAGTCTTCGTAATTGTTTTCAGTAAAACATATAGAAGTCTTTGCTTTTCCATATTAATGAAGCCTTTACCTTTACATTTACATTACCATTTTACGTTACCATTACCTTTACATTTAATGAAGCCTTTACTTTTACATAACTTACCCCTGTGCTTTCTAAAAATAGGATCAAGGTACAGAGGCAAAATAACTTTGCTGCATTTAACACAGATTGATGATGGGGCTAAACTCATGGCTGTGTTCTGAGATGTGTGAAACCAGGCTCACGATGCTTAAAACAAGTCTCACTCTTTACACATTAACTTTTAATGACATTTATGGAGGTACGGAGTAAAGTTACTTCAGTGGTGTCATTTTCTCTGCCACACTGTTGGTGAATAAAATAAGTAGCTTTCCTTAGCAGTACTGTGAGCAGGAAACAGGAGACTAGGCACTGCCCCTTCTAATCTGAATTATTCTGTTCTTGTAGTATTAGTATTTAGTTCTAGAATGCCTTGGTAGATGCCAGAGGTGGATACCACGTCGGCTGTCCTGAGGAGATCAGTACCTGTGCTAGTTATATAGGCTTCTGTATGGTCAATGAGCATTTAGTCAGAAGCAAAGGAGTTCTGGATATAATTCATGTTAGTGCAGTGGAGATATCTCCAGTATTGCCCACTGGCTTTTGGACTTCTCTAAAAACTGAAACTTAGGAATTAATTAATTTGAAAGGTTAATCTTTTGTGTGAATATAGATCATGAAATATAAACTATTCAAATCCTTCTGTCTTTCCAAGTCTATGTTAAATGAGGAATATATTTACAATCCTTCTGCAGAGACTAGTCACAGAAGAGCCATGTGTAAGACAATTCAAGAATTCTCCTTTGCAGTATGTCCTTATATTGTGGTTAAATAGTCACCTGTCCTGTTAAAATGGAAGATCTAAGCCTAAATTATAGGCTTATAACGCTGGATTATAGGCTTATAACACCTAACACTGAATGTCCTTTATCTTTTTATTTATCTTTATATAAATAAACCCCATCGTTCTTAATATCCATGGCTTTTAATTTATAACTTTCCATTGCTTGCACACAAAACATGAGAAAAGTTTGGTTTCTTTATCTCCGGGAATATCTTGCTGTTGTTGATTCTGTCTAGCCGAGTTGACCAGCTGAAATACGATGTTCAGCATCTGCAGACAGCCCTGAGGAACTTCCAGCATCGTCGTTACATCCGTGAGCAGCAAGAGCGGCAGCGAGAGGAGCTGCTCGCACGGACCTTCACTACTAATGTAAATATTCTTTTGTTCTTTATCCTCCTCCTCTACCTGTTCTAGAGAACACAGTCTTCTAGAGAAATTTCAGGCAAAGTTTAAGCTTGATTTCATTAGAATCCTACTGTGTGATGATGTAAATGGAAAAAGTGTAGAAAAGAATGATATATTTTGAAAAAACATAACCATTTCCTGAGGAAAAGGTGGGTTATTAGTAGGCAGTAGAGGAAGACAGGCAGTTGTTCCAAAAGTTGCTGCTCTTGTTTTATCCGAAGCAGCTGTATCTGATTTCTTAGAGAAGTTCCAGAAGGGTGAATAAGGTAGGTACCAAAGTATACATTTTCCTGGAATTTGCATCAAATGTCTATATCAAATCCTGGAATCTCTAAAAAGGTTTGTAAAGTATTTTCATCATCATCATGTGCATCATGACATCATGTCTTGATGTCAGTGGATGCCAGGGAGCTTATATTTGTCCAATTATAAATACAGTTTTTCTCCTTTAGATTTTCTGATAGATGTTGAAAACTATCTCAAAATGAAAGAAACTGTGCAAGTTTTTATTTATTTTAATTCATTGTTACAGAAGCGGGACTCCAAAAGTAGAAAGGCCTCTTAATACCAAAATAATGATACAACTTTTCAGTCATTGGCCTACGATATGTGCTACCATACTCTTTTAGATAGCAATTTTAGCTGAGTATGTAAGTGGCCTGAATAAATATCAGCAGCAGCTCTTGAAGGCTCTAAAGAGTTCTGAACTTTTTGCTTATTTCAAAGATAAGTGTGGTCTTTAAAACTTCCTTTGTACCATTCTTGAGTAAACCACTAACAGGAAACAAAAAACACGCAGTCCATCTAGGGTCTCGTTGAAAAGCACAAAAACTTACTGTGACATTTTTCCTGCTAGCTTATGGTGTATCAAAAGATCCACATACTCTTTGTAGAGGGATGAAATTCCTTCTGTTGTAAAGTGCAGTGAATATTTGAAATAAGCTTTCTGTTGCAAAATCAAAGTGATTCCAATCTGCAGACTCATTTAAGAAGTGTAGACACTTCTTCCAACCTCTGTGCTTCATTAACACTTGATCCAGGACTTCCTGACACTGTCAGGGACCTTCTTCATTCAGTGACTTTGACCTCAGAACTGCAACCCGCCCTGTCCCTTTATTCTTCATTCCTTCACCGTCAGCAAGCAGAACGCCTGCGAAGCCTGGGCAGTTGGACAAACGCCTAGCACTATTTTGGAAGTGTTTAAACATATTCAAAGTGTTCTTAGCGTTTTCTGCAATATTAGCGTTTTCTGCAATAATCATCCCAGGCTACTTTGGGCAAGTTTTTTAACAAGTGTAAACTCCAGCTGACAAAGCTAGGATATTAATCTACTTGTGTCCTAAGCACAAATTCTGCTTTTTAGTCCCCCTTGCGGTTCTGAGTTTATGGAAACAAGTAAGCTGGTGTTTCTAGGCTTACCTCTTACTAATTCTCTTCATGGTTCCTGTTCATAAAATGGTATAGGAGTTTGCCATGATCCACTGACTCTCATCCTGACTGTTTGGATGGAATGGTGTCTGGAGAAGATTATAAAGTGAAAGCCTTTCAGAGGCAAAACTGATGCCATCCTCTGACTTTCTGTGTAAGCCGGGTTGTAGAGTTTTATCCAGTTATTTCTATTTCAAGATTTATAGTTTCTAGTTGAACGAGTGCATTTTTAAAAAATTCATTTATAAAGTGGTGAGCGAATCAGATCTGCAGAGAATTTGGTGACAGTAGACAGACATCTGAATTATCAGAAATGTATACCATTGCAAATACAAGTTTCTACAATCAAAGCTCCAGATACTGTTTTGTAGGTCTTCTTCCACTTACTTAAAAACATATATTATCAAATCTTTCACAAATCTTTCACTTGCAATGACTGTCTTTATTAAACCTTTTCTGTTAGTTTTGGCAAATGATTCTCTTTTGGGATTCCCTTTCCTACTATGTGCCATAAAATGAGATTATTTCTCAACTTTTAATCTGGCTTTTATCCTTTGAGATCTAATAGAAATCAAACAGCTGATAACTTTTTAAAAACCTCTACCTTTAGGCTTGCCTCCTGCAGGCTTCTTTTTAAGCCACTTCTTTCTTTCACTCAGAAGTTAATGATGTCTCTAATATTCCTACTAAAAATGTTTTAAGTTGCAGTCACTCGAGTCCTGTCAGGTTTCTGCTACGTTTATTTCTGCATGTTCTCTTTCTGAATGTAGCTGTGGATGGGCAGGATGAGTGCCAGGCAAGGTAACCAACACGCTGCATTTCCCCCACAGGACTCTGACACCACCATACCGATCGACGAAACTTTACAGTTTAATGAATCCCTGCAGAGTGCCCATCGTGGCATGGATGATCTTATTGGCAGTGGGACCAACATCCTGCAGGGCCTGAGGGACCAGAGAGTGACACTAAAGGTGGGGCATCATTTTTTACCAAAGAGACCCCACATATCTACGGTTATAATGACCAGACTAAGTAAAATAAATCAATATATAATTTGTTTCAATGCGCTGCTTCAAACTGAGAATGCTGAGAAATGCCCAGACCCCATTTTAACTAAACATGAAACCTATTTAAAGACTGTACAGTGTGCTGTTAAATTGTGAGAAAGTATCTCAAAGATACAGGAAGAGTTTTTTAGAAAGAAAGGTACACGTGGGGCAAGCTTGGAGCCATGAAAAGTGTGAGGAATTTCATATCTTACAATGGCAAAAAATTTACTTCTGTGACACAGCTTTATGTTAGGGTGTACCTGCAAGAGGATATAGGTATTTAATTGCGAACAGTCAGATAAATCACACCTTAAACTACCTGTTGACTATAAAGGGAGCCTAGCCATTCCACATTCATTTAACTGAATCACAGACACTCGACAGATCTTAGAAGTGTATAAGATTTTTCCTGGAGCAAGGTTTAGCTCCTAAGGTACCTATTTCCTAGGAGTGACTGGAGCTGGGCATCTTCGCAGGGAGGAGTTGTTTCATACTTATTCTAATTCTAATGTCCAATTCACCAGCGGGAAATTTCCTGTATTGGTGATCAGTCTCTGTGCCCCTAAGAACTGCAGTAATGCCTTAGAGCAGAGTTAAAGCCCAAGTCTTTCCTCTGAGATGATTTTAACCTCTTGGTTAAAGCTGCATGGAATCACCTAAGGATTTGGTTTGGTTTGTTTCAGATACAAGGTGAGGAGAAGTACTTTTAATAGAAATGTATTGACTTAGTTTCATAGAATCATAGAATCATAGAATGTCGAAGGTTGGAAGGGACCTCAGAGGTCATCGAGTCCAACCCCCCTGCTCACACAGGGTCACCTAGAGCACGTGGCACAGGGCTGCATCCAAGCGGGTTTTAAAGATCTCCAAAGAAGGAGACTCCACAACCTCTCTGGGCAGCCTGTTCCAGTGCTTTGTCACCCGCACAGTGAAGAAATGCTTCCTTAAGTTCCTGTGGAACTTCCGATGCTTCAGTTTGAAGCCATTTCCTCTAGTCCTATCACTGTCCACCACTGAAAAGAGGCCGCCCCCTCCTCCTCACTGCCTCCCTTGAGGTATTTATACCCGCTGATCAGGTCCCCCCTCAGCCTCCTCTTCTCCAGGCTGAACAGACCCAGCTCTCTCAGCCTTTGCTCATATGGCAGATGTTCATCCAGGCCTCTGATCATCCTGGTAGCCCTGCACTGGACTCTCTCCAGCAGCTCCACATCCCTCTTGTACTGGGGAGAAAACCAGCTATGAAACTGGAGTTTCATAGCTAAATGATCATTTAAGAGTATGTCATGGCAGAGTACACTAGCCATAGGGCCTGTGGGTAGAAGGAGAGGCTCTGCTACCATCTCTTGAAGCAGAGGTAGGAGGACAGGTGGGACATAATTCATGGGTGGTGCCAGGAGAAGACTCAGGGTTGCGAATGCTCATTGGGAAAAAGCAGCTTCCCTGAAGTATGTCCTTGAGAAGGGTGGGAGAAGAACATTTATCCTCTGTGTTACAACTGGATGTCCTTAGTGCCTGACCCACATTAGTTTGGGGCACCCAGTCATCCAGGCGCTCCACTGCACCCCTGCTTCATATGAGAACACGAGGTTGAGGATTCTACAAGATATAAGTTACTGATTCAAGTTAGTCTTTGATGACTGACAGATTCCCTTGGGTTTTGAGGGTTCTTAAGGAGGACAGGTCGGGAGAACTTAATCATAGTTGCCAAATATGATAAAGGAACACTTGTAGGACCTACTGCTTCAAAGAGATTTTGAAGCAGTATGCTTGTCTGTTGTAGTTAGTAGTCCTCGGTTCTTCTAGTTAAACTGCAGTAACTTGCAGCAGCTACCGTATTCCACAGTTGAAAGAATTAATTTGGAAGTGGGATAAACTACCTAACTTGGATTTTGGGTGTAAATATGGACAAATAGGAAAGCAAGTATTCCCAGATTTCTCCCGTCTTGCATAGGTCACCTCTTCTAGTGTTATCCCACTAACTGCAAGAATTGAAGACTCTTCGTTTTTTCTGTTGTAACTCTAACAGTAGAAGCAAGAATCTATGGGTTTCTCTTCAAGCACAACGTAGGAGTTTTGGTATGAGGTAGTGTGAAAATTACTTAAAAAATGAAGTAGCCAGGGGTTTAATGCGAGGTGTGTGAAATAAAGATGAAAAACTCAATTTATCAGCTGAAAAACTAAGCTGATTTCAGCAAAGTGTAAATAGCTGTATTGATGTGTTCACAAAAAACTGATATTCTGGCGAGTTGCAAATCTGTATGCTGTTCATGTTGTGATCAGTAATTGTTTGTGCATGTATCTAAACTATTTGATATAAATTCAGTCACCTGCCTGTAGCCTTGTCACTCTGGAGCGAAGCAGTGTGCCCACAGGTTGTCCCCTCCCTGCCTAGATGGGATGATAACCAGCCCTGCACTCTGCTAAGAGTGTATCTACGTCCCTGCATTTCCACAGTCTCCTTTTCTTGCCTTTGAGCTTCCTCCTAAAGCAGGAGCAAGTAGGAGCATTCCTGCAGGGCTGCACCGGTGAGGTTCCCCTGGGCTGTTTCCTGGTACATCTAGTTCCACAGCTGAGTTTCTCTCTGCTGATGTGGCTGACTGGTGGAGTCCAATTCTCAATACCAGAGATTTTTAATACCAGCCACTTCAGCAGGAAACAACCGCAACACATTCCTTCCCGCAGTGTATTTGCTTGCAGTCTGATTGCTTTTATTGTCAGGAAGGATTTTTGAAATTGCATTAATTATGGTGAATATATCTTGTCATTGCACCCTACCTCTGTCCTTGCAAGTTCCTGGACCTCCCTTCCAACTTCTTGCTGCTTGAACTGAGCAGGAGGGATTTTTTGTGAGAAAGGTTGTTCAGGGTGCTTCAAGCTCTTAAATTTATGTCTAAAAGTGATCCAGAAAACCCTCCCTTAGTTCCTTCACAGGAGGTGTGTTTACTCTGGACTGCTCTAAATGATGACACTGCCTGGATGCAAGTTTTATATCTTAACCTCATTCCGGCCCAGATGGGTGAATTCTTTGTCTCCTCACCCAGCTGATTTCTAGGGTCCTGTGGCCATCTCCCCCTAAATTATGGGAATCTCTGGCTGGTGGCAACCTCTGTTGTTTACCAAGGGATCAGAATTCATCACTGGTCATCCATAGGAAAACCTTCGTAGACGGTGGAATGAGAAGTGTGGAACCTTGAGTTTAACAGTTTCTTTGTTGTCTTCTTATTTATTTTTAGGGTACGCACAAGAAGATCCTGGATGTTGCCAACATGCTGGGCTTATCCAATACAGTGATGCGATTGATTGAGAAGCGAGCCTTTCAAGATAAATACTTCATGATTGGGGGAATGATTTTGACTTGTGTAATTATGTTTCTTGTGGTGCAGTATCTGACATGAGCTGCTAAACTGTTGCCAGAGGAGATCGTCTTTTGGAGCAAAATGGACTGTCCTCAAAAACGTCCTGCCTGCTTTCCTCTAAGCGCCACTTTGGATGAGCCCTTCCTGTGAGCTTCAGAGTTTACAAATCACACTCAAATTCACATCTCATGTGGAAAACTCATAGGGGGACAAATTCCTCTATAGCTGAGAATACGACCCTATGAAAATCCATAGCCTTTCCTGTTCTTACCTGACTGTAAGTTTAAGCATCTGGTTAAGTAGGAAGAAGTGAATATTTTGCCCAGCTTGTATTGCACAGTATGAGTGACCTTGGATAGGGAGGAGAGGAAGCAGCGGCAGTTGGAGAGGTAGCGAGCCCTTCCTGGGCTAACTAGATGTGATCTCCCTGTATTTCATAGAGAAAGGAAGCCACCAGTGAGCATTCCGCAGTGCTGTGGGCACGTTTTTGTAGAGCTAGGGTGCAAAAAGGGGCAAGAAGTGAAGGATTCACATCCACATGGGCTTTTTCTGGGAAGGAGAAAGCTTTTGGAGGGAGGGCTCTTTGAAAGCACAGTAACAACCTCTGCTAGCTTTTTTGTATAACCATGTAGCACAACTCTTCTTGGTTTGGGCTGAAAAGCCTCTCATCTGAGGTGGGTTTTGGTACCTTTCTGTGCCCTGCTGCTTCCCAGTGGAAGCTGAATGCTGGGTTTCCTTCTGCTTATTAGCCGGTTTCACGGTGCCTCCTATAACCGCAGTCCCTTCCCGTTTCACCCTTCGCTTAGGAAGGGCTGCGTCTCCTTCTCCAGCCACGTGCAGATGAGGTTCGTCACCCCCACTGCGTCTTGTATCAAATCCAACCTGCAAAGACCGTAAAGACTTCGACATTGTTGTTCCTGCGGTGCATTGTCCATCGTGCGGATTGTTTGCATTTGCTGAGGTGGTTGGTTGGGGTTTTGTGCTTTGCAGCTGGTATTTGTGGATTAGATGAAGTGAGCAAGTCCTTGCTTTGCTCAAATTCTGCCTTGTGATATTTCTGTTTAGATCTGAAATGGACTTTCATGCTATTCTTTACGTTCAGAATAATAGTAGGACCAGGGCAAGGAACCTTTCATTAAAAATGAGTTGGCAGGGGAAGAGAGTTTCCTGGAATTGTCTGCTCGTATTTAAATATTCACAATTAAGAAATGACTTGTTTAAATATGTTACTCCTTTTCTCTGCAGATTGTGGGGACCCTTAAGAGTGGTGATCCGGAGATTTTGGGCATCATCCATTTCAAACAGCCTTCAGATACTTTCCCACCTTCAGTTCTGTGTCAAGTCTGGAGCATTTCCATATGGAATAGGTGCAGCTGTGTCCTGTTCAGGTGACGTGGCATTCTGCTGGGAATTCCTGCTGACTGCAACGGTTGCAGGTCTTTTAATTAGTAACAGATTGTTAGTTCCATATCTTATCTTTCTTTGATGCAATGGGCTTTGCTCTGAGTGTTATGTAGCCTGCTGCAGACTTGGAGGAATGGTATTAAATATAAAAAAATGAAGCATCAGTTAATATGGGCAGGTAAAGCAGGTAGGAGCGGTGTTTGTTTACAGCTGTGTGAGTAAAGTATTGGCTGACCCCTGTGCTGCTGCATAGATGAAAAGCCCAAAAGAGCCTGCCTGAAATTGGGTAGACTCTGACAGACTGGGCAACTTGATGTTTTGGACCCAGGAGAACCGGTTGTTGGAAGGCTCTCTGGAGGCTGAGGTGCCCTCAGTGCCTCAATAAGGTGCCCTCAGTGCCCTGGACCTTTCAGGAGAGGAAGGCATGAAGGCTCTTGTGGCTCCTGCCTGCTGCAACTGCCTGTTTGTGCATGTGAATGGTTGGTGTTTTTGCAGCATTCTGTGCTCTGAATGGATATTCCTCAGTTGGTTAGGCTTCCTCAAAACACCCCAGCAGACCAGCTAAAAATTCAGTTTACATTTTTGTGTTTAGCCAGAGAGAGAAGGGAATTAAAGGAAAAGAGGAGATCTTGCAGGGACAGTTTTTCTGTCTTGCTGTGTCTTTAATCTAAATCTTAAATCTAAATTTACCTTAAGGTCTAAACCTTAGGCCTTTAGCCTATTATGCGCTTGTATGATCATCATCTGTGAGATCAGTTGGGCTCCCTACAAGGCATCCCTGGCAATTTCTTTTTCCTATTTCTGATAAGCTGATCCAATTCCACTTGGATTTTACAACCTGATGGCTTAGTCTCGAGAAGATGATATTTGACAACACAGTTGTGACTTATGTATCAAGCTTTGTCTCAATCTAAGGTAGAACTCCAGCTAATTTGTTTTCCTTTCTTGGCTAGAAGTAGGTGTCAAAAAATTACCGTGGCTGGAGTTCTCTTTTGGGATTAACTTAGCATTTTAGTAGACACTTCTTTGTTGATTTATTTTGTCCTTTTAGACCATCCTTGTCCTTGCGTAGGCTCTTTCTCCTCTGTAAGCCAAGTGTCCTTGCTATTCGCTGTGTTTTAAGGTGGGGTGCAGGGCTTGAAGGAGCCACTTAGATAACTGCACTTGACAGCATGTGATTTCAAGCAAAGTTATACTAGATGCTGAGCCCAAAAGGACTTGTGGGCTGTCTCAGACGGTCAGTGTAAAACCCTCCAAGCCCCCATCATTATGGGGTGCCACAGAAGGACGTGCCTAGGGTCAGGATCCCGATCACTGGGAAAAGAGGAAGAGCTGGGACCCTGGGGACTTCACATGCGTTGCTGCTGCGGCTCTCCACAGAGCTCGCTTGCCTCACTGAGGACGACGTGTCTTTCAGCAGAGCTCTTGTTTTGCTTCCAACTTGTGTGGAACAGCAAGTGCTCCAGCTATTGGATGAGCTGTTCTCGTACAAGAGGACACTGCAGAAGCCAGCTTCCTTCTGGAAGAAAAGAATTTTACCAGTATTTTATATATAAAGGGGCAAGATGGGACATGATGTGATATGTTACGTGAGTAAAGGTTTTTCAACCAGACTGGTATTTTTTTAACCTTGACTAATATGTAACATGAGCAAGTACCTCAACAAGCCGGACAAATTCCTGCAATCACAAGAAGCATCTGTTTTGATGCACTCAAGGAGGCAGAAAGGAGGTTTGGCCAAGAGGCCTCCTACCTGAGCTCGGGTAAGAGAAGGAGGTTCACAGAGGGTGGGAGCAGGGATGGGCTATTGGGGAGGAATATAGAGATGTTGCTGCATCATAGAATCATCCAATTGTTATGGTTGGAAAAGACCTTCAAGATGGTCAAGTGCGCAGGGATGGAACTGCAAAACCAAATCTTAGCTGCGCTTGACAGGTGAGGTGTAGGGTCTTGTATAATGACAAGCAACAGCAAAAGGAAAGTTAAGGAAACCAACCACCAACCAAGGGGCTAAAAGATCCTACTGGAAGAATATGGATCTGAGTGCCTCATCCTGCAGTCTTGCCTCTGTTGTCCACACTGGTGAGGTTGTGTGGCAAGAGTCCCATCTATGGGGCAGAAGGGTCTGGAAGGGGATGGAGGGAGTCAGGCTGTTCATGCTGTAGTGAAGGGAGGAGCGTGGAGCCAGGTGGAGATGCACAGGGAGAAGTAAACCAGAAGAGTCGTGCCTATGGAGGAGTACCTGTGAGTGCCTATGGAGCAAGCAGATCCAGTTGTGCTGGGTGTGAGTGCTGGATCCTGCCCAGGCACCAGCAGTGATGGGGGGGGATCCCACTGCTGAGCCTGGTGCTGACACACCTGCCTTTGTTACGGTCCTGGTGTCCGTGGTGGCTCTGGGACGGGGACACAGGCTGGGATGGGCTCTGCTGGCTGGGGGGCAGCAGAGCTGCAGGTGGGAGTTGTCCTGAGACCAAGTGGATGAGAGAAGTTTATGAGGGAGTAGATTCTCTTTGCCTTGCAATTATCTATTTCCTTCGTTTGCTTTGCAGCAATCCAAGTTCTCCACATCTAAGAAAGATTTCTTAAATGAGGCAATATCTAGCAAAGTATGGAAAGCAAGTGAGGGAAAAGGAAGTCCAAAGGCATAGATGTAAACTAGATAGATAACCTTAAGCAGTCTTAGTTAAAGGCCTGGAAAAAGACTGAAAATGAAATTAAGAATATGAGCAACTGCTGAGACAGCTCTTTATGGGGTATCTTCCAAGGGGCTCTCCTAGAGCACTTCAACATGGTAAGAAGCAGTTCAAGGCCAGAAATAACACCGATCAAGTGGTGTGCTCTAACTTGGGAGTGGAGGCGCAGAAGAAATCTAGGTGAGGATAAAACTGGTACAAGTTTTGAAACAAATTGAGTAAGTGCTGTCAGTATTTTAGTGCTTTGAAGGAAAAAGTGAATTGTGGCTAACGTGTGTGGATTGGAGAAACGTAATGAATAATAAATTATGATTGGATGGGATAGTAGTTTCAACAAAAGATGGCACAGATAAGTGTTGGAGGATGTTTATACTTGTCTAGTAATCAAAGGTTAACCACTAAGTCTCTGTATGTTTAATGTTTAAAAGTTTTAACCCTATAATGCCTGATTCTAAGTAGGATGTGCCAAAAAACACCACTGAAGGGCAGGCATTCGGCTCTTGGATTTTCCCCCTGCTTGGATACTGCATCTTTGCATACTGATTCAGGGAGGCAGAGCTAAGAGCACAAGGGGTGGGGAGGGAGGGGAGTGGAAAGGAGAATAAAACGGTGATGTGGGGAACCACAGAAACCTCTAAGGTCTTAAAAACGTCTAAGGCCAGGAGAGGGAGACCTTGTGTCCCTTTCAGTCCCCTGGAGCTCCTCTTTCCTGCTAAAAAGCAAAGCTGGGAAGCAGGAATCACAGAATCACAGAATATTCAAGGTTGGAAGGGACCTCTAGGGATCATCTAGTCCAACCTTCCCGCTCAAGCAGGCACACCTAGAGCATGTGGCACAGGGTGGCATCCAGGTGGGTTTGGAGACCTCCAGAGAAGGAGACTCCACAACCTCCCTGGGCAGCCTGTTCCACTGCTCTGGCACCCTCACAGTGAAGAAGTTCCTCTTCACCTGGGGAAGGAACCTCCTGTGCTCCAGCTTATGGCCATTACCCCTCGTCCTATCGCTGGCCACCAGTGAGAACAGCTTGTTCCCTTCCTCCCTGCATTCTCCCTTCCTGAACTTATACACATTAATCATATCCCCTCTGAGCCGTCTCTTCTCCAGAGAAAACAGGCCCAGCTCGCTCAGCCTCTCTTCATAC
>NW_020455573.1:660305-667263 GCF_003342845.1 Nothoprocta perdicaria
CATTTAGTAACTCTGCCTTCTCGGCATCCTCCGTCACCAAGGCCCCTTCCCCATTCAGCAGTGCACTAACATTTTCCCTCGTCTTCCTCTTGCTGCTGACATACTTATAGAAACCCTTCCTGTTGTCTCTGACTTGCCTCGCCAACTCTAATTCCACCCGGGCTTTGGCCTTCCTCGTTTCGCATCTGCAATCTCTGACAATGTGCCTGTATTCCTCCCATGTGGCCTGTCCCTTCTTCCACAAGCTGTACACCCTTTTTTTCTCACTCACTTTGCCCAGCAATTCCTTACCCATCCATACAGGTCTCCTGCCCCGCTTACTCGACTTCTTTTTTGTGGGAATACACCTATCCTGAGCTTGGAGGAAGTGGCGCTTGAATATCAGCCAGCTCTCCTGGACTCCCTTTCCTTCTAGGACCCTGACCCAGGAGACTGCTCCAAGGAGCTCTCTGAAGAGGTCAAAGTTGGCTCTCTTGAAGTCCAGGGTAGCTATCCTACTTCTCGCCCCACTTCCTCCACCCAGGATCGTGAATTCCAACATCTTGTGGTCACTGCAGCCCAGACTGCCCCCAACCCTCGCTGCCTCCCCCTCCAACCCTCCCCCTCAGGAATGGGGTCCCTAGGCACCTAAAGGAAACCTCTTACCCTTCCTGATCAGTGTAACCCTAGAGAGGGTCAAAGTGCTGCCAGAGCGAGAAGAAAATACCCAGAACTTGAGGTCTGTCCTTTCTGGAGAGGGTCCCTGGACACCTCTCCATCACCAGGCAGTCCTGCTACCCCAGCCCTGTGATCTGAGTTCCAAAGTTGCTGTGACACTGAATTCCAAAGGCAAAACACCCCAAGGATCTTGTGCTTGGTTCAGAGAAGATGGAAGGGAGGGAGGGAAGGAAGGGAAGGAAGGGAAGGAAGGGAAGGAAGGGAAGGAAGGGAAGGAAGGGAGGAAGGGAGGAAGGGAGGAAGGGAGGAAGGAAGGAAGGAAGGAAGGAAGGAAGGAAGGAAGGAAGGAAGGAAGGAAGGAAGGAAGGCCGCTTCTTCCCCCAGTACAGTGAAAAATCAGTGAAGCTGGACCTAGGTCTGGCTTTAGCCAGGAGATGGGGGCAGGAAGGGGCTGGATCCCTTTCCCCAGGATCTGGAGGAGGGAAGAGAAGGAATGATGTTCTGCAGCCTGCAGGTGAGAGCAGTGGCGAGGGCTGAGCCTGGGGGCAGTGGTAGAAGGTCATTCTCATGGTGTCCTTGGGCCAAGTGTAGCTGGTGGCCAAGTGCAGAAGCCCTGGGTTCCCTGGGACCAGCCTGTGGGTGTTGGTCCCAGACAGCCACTAGGGAGCACAGAGCTTAACCTGGACCATGTGCCTGGCCTCCATGTGGGCTCATGGACCTCTCCCACCCCACAGCACCTGCATCTCTCATGAGCTTGATTGGGATGGGGGGTGGCAGCACAGGGCAGGGGGGTCCCACACGACTTTGCCCTTCACCAGGGCAGTACAGAACCACACTGCGGTGGCAAGGACAGAGTGGCTGTGGATGGGAGAACTATACTGAGAACATGACTCCACCTGACCACGTGGTGGAGCAGCTTGTACAGCCGTGACCAGGTGGGACTTGGCAGGGAGACCCAGCAGACACCACATGTGGCTGCAGGCAGCAGAAGAAACGAGAGGCAGCTGCAGCGTGTCAAGGCTCCACACCATGAAGGAATCAATGCGTAAAGGTAGACGCGGCCTCCTCTCCTCCCTCTTTAATCACAGGCCAAGACTGCAACTCAAACCATTCATTTCCCACATCTCCATACGAATTCTTGTCAGACCAGTCCTGGCCCCCTGCAGTGGGTGGCTCATTAAAGGCAGAAAGGGCCCAGCAGGCAGGGAGGAGCTGGAAGGGTGCTCAGAGCGAGCAGCGCTCGCCCCATGAAAGCACTCCCAGGGGAGAGAGGCGCCCAGACAGAAACGCTCCTGGCCTAGTGGAGGGGAACACCACCCCAGCAGCACAGCCCAGCAGCTCCTCCTGGGCCTGCGGAAGGGCTCCAGGCCTGCACAGCCTCGAGAGGAGCTGAAGGTTCGACCCAAGGGGCTCCGAGTGTGGGGAGGTTCTTCATTCTGCGCCGCTGGAGGAGGGGGCACTCCGCCCCCTTCTTCACTCAAGTGTCCCTTGCCCTGTGGTAAAGGGCACAGCGTGATCAGGAGAGCTTTACCTCGATATCTTAACAGTACATGACACTGGGATTTAAATAATGGTAAGGCTGGACAACAGTCATGGTTTTTATATTCTTGCTTTCCCAACTCCTTACACTACAGCACCAGCAATGGCACATGCAGGACATCCCCCCTTTGAGAAGGGTACCTAACAATACATGAGGCTTCAGAGCTCTGACTTGTGTTGGCTGCATGGATCCCATGGGACAAACTCCCCTCCCGTGGTCCCTCTGCCCTCATTTTGGTGACCAGGGAACCTCTTGGAGTGCACAGTCCCCGCTCACCCGCTGGCTGCCCCTGCGAGCCAGGCAGGGCTAGAGGGGGAGAGCAGCCCAAGCTCAGCCCTTCGCAGTGCAAACACGAGGAGACCCAATGGGTGGCCCCTCGGGCTCCTCTTCCACCTGCTGGCAGTTAAGGGAGCTCCTTTACCCCATCACGGGGTGATGGGGCATCAGTGAGGCAGCCCTTGGCAAAGTGGAAACGTTCTGAGGGTAAAGGATGCCTTAAGTCAATGAAACAAGACAAAGAGGAGGAAAGCCAGTCTGCAGAGAACATAAAAATGGAGGCAAGGGCATTCACAGCAATCGCTTTATTCTAAATTGTCATTTTGAACAAGACTTCGAGACGACGACAACTGCACATGCTTGTCAACAAGGACTATTGTGCAGCGGCAGCACTACAAATAGGAAAGGTCGGTATTGTGAGCAACATTTTTCCAAAACACCTTTGGCAGCAATTTCTTTCTACACAAATGCCTGATATGACATTTCTTAATTCTTTGTGTTTATGAAGTCTTTACTTTACATCCCTTTCTTGTGGGTGTGTTTACGTAAACACTTTGCATCCCTTTTATTATAAACATTTTAATGGTAATTTAAACCAGCTTCCCCTGCTACAGGAAAGAACAGTTCTATTTGAACTCTCAAATGTGTTAAAGGTTGGAAAATTATTCTTTTAAAGAACTACAAAACCCTAACAGAGACTGGACAAGCAGTTAAGAGTACTGTTTAAATTCCAGCTCTTTGCTATTATCCATAACATACATATATGCATGTAAAATAATGAATGCTGTGTGAATTCCTTATGATGTGAAGTGCCGCACACCCACATGCCATAAAGCGGAGGCTCCCGGCTGCCATGGAGGGATCATGGGGCTTCCTAGAAAGAAAAGGAAGTGTCTGTAAATGGCAGTGCAATTTAGAACTCATACTGTTCATTTTACATACCCTAAGTAGACCATCTTGGATGCTGAAAAGATAAAAAGTAGAAAACATATGGATAGAAAAATACACTCCTGTTTGACTGCTCCAGAGAGGTAACTATTTACGGTCTACCTTGCGCAGGGACACAGTAGGATATCTCAGCCTACTTAGAGGTTGGAGAAACACTCAAAATTGATTTTATGCTTTTCAGGCTGTATTAGGTCCTCAAATAGGACTTCATTAGCTGCAGATCCCATGATCACAGCACAAAGAAATTTCTCTGCGTCTCTCTACCATTCAACTACTTTTTTATTCCCTTTTGCCTACTTTTTTTTTTCTCCTGGTAAAGGCCCAGAGAAATCACTCCACACACCATGTAATCCTGAAAACAGTAATACATACTGTCTCTTTGCACAGGGCACGTAGTTATGGCGCAGGGTAGCAATTCCAGGAAATTACTGTGTTGTGCAGTTCCCAACCTCCCCGGAAATGGGGCTAGCCACGTTCCTGCTCCACCAGGGCCTGAATTCACACAAAGTTACAATTTACGCAGAGTGTCCCCCAGCCTAGCTGCAATCATATCCTTTCTCCTCATATACAGTAAGGACAAGACATCATCAAGCAAAGGATACAACTCTGAAAGAAACTCTTTGGCAAATACACTCATTTGTTTTAAAGCATCAGGCTGAAGGCCAACATTTCTGTGGTGTTTCCTGCTCTCGCTTGTCTGAAGATCATTAAGTGCACAGAGGTCCTCATCACAACTGCCACCGTTTCAACTAATGAATCTGCTCACAAGTAGGTGCTGCTAAGAGACTGAGAAGCAGAGCTCTAAGCTTGGAACAAGAACTTGATCAGACAATCCTCTACTTCAAACCATCCTCCCCAATACGTAAGGTAATGGCTGCTTCAAAGGAGCTCTGTGACTCCTGCCAAGCAACAGGAACAAACACAACTTTACCAGTTGTGTAGCCAGGTCATCAGTGCTGCCATTTGCCAAGGGAAGCTGCGGATGTTTGCTGGTCCCTTGTGTTTTTTCTGCTGCCTAAGGAGGGGAAGATTTCTGAGCTGGTGCACTGTAACTGCTGCAAAGCCGACTGACTGAGGAGCAGTGACTATTAACAAAGATCACCAAAGGCAGGCGAGCTCATGGAACCCACTTGGTTGGTATTACACTAGATAGTATTACACATGTTGTAAAACAGGGTCATGCGTGGTCAGGTCTCTAGCATACGGAGACTTGCAGTCAGCTCCAGAGAATCTCCATCATCATCATCATCAGCTGCGTGTTCCCAGAAAGACAGAAAAGACCCATGTGGTGCAGGGAGTGAACTGATTTTCCTAAATAGGGGGGTCGGGGGAAGAGACTAACTCTCCAAACTATGACAAGTTTAGCTTGTGAAAGGAAGGAAAATACAAAAAAACCCTTCCTCCACTCCCCAACTCAGAAGAGCCTTTGCTGGAATAGCACCCATCACCTCAGGAGAAAGACTTACCTACAAGCAAGTTTCAGTTTTGTTTGGCAAACTCAGCTTGACAGTATAAAAACTGCACAATCATCGGTAATCATGAGCTGCCCTAAGCTAGAAACAGTCACTCATTTTTCAAACACCCTTTTGAAACCTTTGTTTTGCTAATAAGGGTGAAAAATGGTCAGTAATTTCAGTGTCAGGCACTCTGAAAAGAGAAGCTCTGCCTGCCACATCCTCATGCAGTTTGAAATATACATTTCCCCCCTCTTATTTCCTGAAGAGCTATCTTTGGCAGTGCTAGTTTTACAGATAATTTGGAGGCAGCTGATAACAGAATCAAAGGGGTAGCAGAGTAGGGCTCCTTAAGTTGGCTCTTCTATATTCAGTCTCTGCCAAGACTATGAAACTATGAAACAAGAGAAAGCACACAGAAGACATCTTAAAGAAAGGATAGAGAAGATGATCCATGGACCAGATATCTAGAAAGCTGCTCTCAAGACCTGGATTACCTAGTGCCTCTCCAGCCTACACAGCAGTGGCCATAAGGCATTGCTGCAGCAGGAGATTCGGGGAACCATTATAGTCTATAGAAGTCACAGCGTCACAGAATCAGAGACGCACATTACTTACCGTCCTCATGGCCAGCGCATAGGGAGATGACTTAGGGACACGTAAACCTGGAGGCAGGGAATTCTTATGTTCCAAAGTGGTACTGGAATGGAAAGACATCGGTCAGCTCTCCTGGCAAATCCACTTGCTCAAAACCTGTAACGCTGACCCAGTAGCACAGGAACATTCACTTTGTTAATCAAAGTTTCCCTCCTCCCAGGATTCAGTTACAGCAGCCCATGGCCAACAACTGAGTCTGGCTTGGAAGTATTCATCTTTGCAATATTCATCTTTACAAAACAAGGTTGTAAGAAACCCAACTGCCCCCCTTACCCGTTTATGCCATAGTCTGCCATGCCTTGAACAAACGGAGAAGTCAAGTGCTCCAGGGACTCTGCAAAAGGAAACACAAGTTGCGGCTCAGAACCAAGAACCCTCCCAGCAGATGAGCAGTGTCTTTGTCCTATTTCTACACGCTCAGGAGGAAGTAAAGATGGATCCAAAGCAGGACAGATGCATCTGGCTTCTGTCAATTAATCAAGCAAGGTAAAAGTGACGATCTGTTCATTTTTATCATGGAACCGAGGAAACAAAAGCCTCTATGGGAAGGAATAGCCCTTTGGAGGCATCACCATGCCAGCTGTGGTGGGCAGGTAGAATAGCTCTCTTGGGAATAGGTTTCCAGGCAGGGAAATGCTTGGTTTCAGGAATGACCATAATCACGTCTTGCTACAAGGGAGACTTAAGCCAAGACACTGTTCCAAGTCAAGTTGGAGGACAACACTGGAAGCTTTCCTCACCTGTATCCCAGTCTTCATCACATGGAGGTGCCTGCCATGTCCTCATAGAATTCATCTGCCTTCTCTGCAAGTCGCTGGCCCCACTCGCTTCAGGGAGAGAGAAAATCTGATGACTACAATCAACCCAGCTTCAGAAGTATGAGGTGCTTTGGATCAAGCTGAAACAGCTCTTGGCCTTAGAGAGCTTTTCTTTCTAACCCAAACAGGTTACATTTGCTGTTCCCAGGAGCCAGCTGTTAAGACACATCCTTTAGTGTGTGCAGGAGGACAAATGCAGCGAGAGGACAGGAGCTGCCCCACTTCTTGTTGGGAGGGTGCTACGCATACCGCTCTGCAGAAGAGCTGCAGGGCTACTGGTGGAGAATGACTTTTCTCAGAGCACCAGGCTGCAACAATGGGAGATGAGGTCTAGCAAAAAGGAGTCCATTTCTCTGCTCACTAAAGCATCCTAGCCCCTGCTAGAGGTACTGCCATCTGCGCAGTTTAGGGCACCACCTTTTTCTTCAAGGAATCTGGTAACAAAATGTTTCTCATTTGCTTTGCACAGCTGCAGGACTCTCACAAGCCAACCCAACAAACTGAAAGGAATGTGACTCCTTTCCTAACACTCCTCTGAGGCACAAAAGTACAGACAACACTGGGCTTCCTGTTATCCAGTTAGAGCACTCCTTACAAACAAGGGATCA
>NW_020455573.1:667413-676865 GCF_003342845.1 Nothoprocta perdicaria
CCTGAGGGTAGCTCTAGGCAAAACAAACCCAGAACATGTGCAGGACCCACGACGTACACTTACCCCGTCTTCTCCATTGATTAGCAAACGACTTTTGAGATCTGAGTTCCTGATGATGCTAAAAGGCAGACGAAACAAGGGAAGGCAAGACACAGCTCAAACACACACTCTAAGTGCCTGGGGAAACTCACTCGCCTGCTCTCCAAAAAGCAGCTCACTGGGGAAAAATGAACCACACTTCAACTGAATCAAGTGAACTGCACCCTCAGCTGAAATCTCCACAGCTTGCTGCAATGCTGGCAAAAGGGTTTCATGGTTTAACACACAGATGCAACACCCTTGCAAACAACAGGGCCAAACAGCACGCACATCTCAACCATATGGACAACTTTAAACAAGCGGTCACAAAGGCAGAAAAATTCCTCATGGCTTTCGAAACAACAACAGAGCTGGCTAGCATTTGACCTGCAGGCTTTGGTGGCAGAGCACTGTCATTTAGGTAACATCTTAACACAGGCAGAGGTTCTGCCGGACATGCTCAGCAACTACTCGTGTAAATTATTCCATCCTTTGAAACCGGGATTCAAAGAGACAAACTGTCAGGAAAGCAGCATTTGCCACTATCCCAGACCCTGCCAGGGCTTTGCTGGCACTACCTTGCTGTGCAGGGATCTCACTTGTGCAGTCGTGGCTGTAGACTTGTGAATGTCAGCTTTAGTTACTCGAAGTGGGAAACAGCCACTTATCCTTCAAAGCCCCCTTCTTTCGCTGCTAGTGTTGATGATCTCACTGCCTGGCACTCCAGCAAGAGAGGCTCTCACCACGCCGCCTTCTCATGCAGCCCAAAATATCCTTTGCCCCCCTCTTCTCTACAGTAGTGTCATCTTAAGCAGTGCTAGCTACACCCCTGCCCTGGTTTAGCTAGGTCTGATATTAAGTGCAGCTGCACAAAGCAAGAAAATGATCTGGGTTAAAGAGCAGGGAAGGGAGAGTGTAATTTGGGTAACTTGGAGGCACCTGTTTACAGACAGAGTTAAACTGGTGGGGCAGTGGGGCTGCTTAAGTTGGCACCCCTGTAAGTCAGGTCTCTCAAGACTATGGAACAAGGAAAAGCACACAGAAGATGCCTCAAAGAAAGGTTGCAGAGAATGATCTATGGAGGAGAGTACCTAGAAAGCTGCTCTCAAGGAGGCCTCTGCACAGCACCCTTGCTGTCCGCAGCAGTGGCCATAAAGCTGCGGTCATCTGCAAAAGTCACAGTGCCCAGGCCACTCACACACATTACTTACAGCCTTCCTTGCCATGGCATATGGAGATGACTTGGGGGCACGTAAACCTGGAGGCAGGTAGCTCTTACGTTCCAAGGTGGTGCTGAAACACAAAAACTTCAGTCAGTTCTTCCAGCAAACCTGTTTGTTTGAAGTGGTGCATTTTACACTGCATTGAGGAGAGCAGGGGCTCGAGGGGAGGCTACTCCAGGGTGGATACACCACCCAGGGGATGGGCTGCCATCCACAGTCATGCACAGGCTGGAGAGCTGGGCAGAGGGGCACCTCATGAAGTTCAAGAAAGTGAAGTGCATGGTACTGCCCTAAGAGAGAAAGAATCCCAGGCACCAGCACAGGTTGGGGGTTGACCTGCTGGAGAGCAGCTCTATGGAAAAGGACCTGTGGGTGCTCATGGAGAACAAGCTAGCTGTAAGGGAGCAATGTGTCCTTGTAGCCAGGAAAGCCACTGCTCTCCTGGGGTGCCATAGGAAGAGTCTTGCCAGCAGGGCATGTGAGGTGATCCTCAGCCTCTACTCAGCCTTGATGACGCCACATGGGGTATCCCGCATCCAACTCTGGGCTCCCCAGTACAAGAGAGACCTGGAACTACTAGAGACAGTCTTGTACAGGACTGTGAGGATGAGGAGAGGCCTGACGCAGCTCTCCTACGGGGAAAGGCTGAGTCAGCTGGGCCTGTTGAGCCTGCAGAGGGAAAGACTGAGAGGGGATGTCATCAGTGTGCACTGATTTCTTAAGGGAGGCTGTCCAAATGGGGCCAGCCTATTTTCACTGGTGCCCAGCCACAGGACAAGAGGCAACATGCACAAACTTAAACATAAGAAATTCCATCTGAAAATATTGAAAAAATTCTTCGCTGTGAACAGGACATAGCCTGGGAACAGGTTGCTCAGAGAGACCGTGGATTCTCCTTCTCAGGAGCTATTCAAAATTCACCTGTACACCATCCTGTACAGTGTGCTCTAGGTGACCCTGCTTGTGCAGGGGGATGGAGCAGAGGTTCCATCAGACCAGAATGATTCTGTGAGTCTGGGGTTGTGGGCTGCTTAAACTGTGCAGTACTTAGAACAGCTATATGCTCCAATACTACTGAAAAGCTTTTGAGAAAATGTAGCTGTATTATGCAAAGCCAGACAGCCCCATTATCTCAGTCCTTAGGATTGAGGAGCATAGGCACATGTCCAGCAGCCAGACCGTGCAGTTACAGCAGCCCATGGCCAGCAACTGAGTATTCATCTTTGCAATATTCATCTTTACAAAACAAGGCTGTAAGAAACCCAACTGCCCCCCTTACCCGTTTATGCCATAGTCTGCCATGCCCTGAACAAACGGAGAAGTCGAGTGCTCCAGTGACTCTGCAAAAGGAAACACAAGTTGCGGCTCAGAACCAAGAACCCTCCCAGCAGACGAGCAGTGTCTTTGTCCTATTTCTACACGCTCAGGAGGAAGTAAGAATGGATCTAATGCAGGACAGATGCATTTGGCTTGTGTCATTTAACCAAGGAAACTAAAGGTCACTATCCATTCATTTTCATCATTGCACAGAGCTTCTATATGTACATATGCCTCTATATGTGGCACAGAGCCTCTATATTGCCAAAAGCCTCTATATGTATAAAACACCTGAGGGGAGGATGTAAAGAGGATGGGGCCAAACTCTTCTCAGTGGTGGCCGGTGATAGGACAAGGGGCAATGGGTACAAGCTGAACCCAGACAGTTCCATCCCCATAAGAGGAAGAACTTCTTTGCTGTGAGGGTGACAGAGTTCTGGAACAGGTTGCCCAGGGAGACTGTGGAGTCTCCTTCTTTAGAGTTCTTCCACACTGGCCTGGATGCGACCCTGTGCCACGTCCTCTGGGTGTCCCTGCTTGAGCAGGGTGGTTGGACTAGATGATCTCTAGGAGTCCCTTCCAATCTTAACCATTCTGTGATTCTCTGATGAGAAGTGAAGGCAGATGTGCAAGGTACTCACCTGTATCCCAGTCTTCATCGCATGGAGGTGCCTGCCATGTGCTCACAGAATTCATCTGCCTTCTCTGGAAGTCGTTGGCCTCACTCGCTTCAGGGAGAGAGAAAATCTGATGACTATAGTCAATCCAGCTTCAGAAGTATGAAGCATTTGGGATCAAAAGTCTCTGGTGCCTGAGATTTTGTGGTAGAAGTGCTTGAGCAGATAGGAATCTTGCTTCCATAAAGGGAAGCATCACCAATAGACTCAGGGCAGCTCTACATTCGTTGCAAAAACACTATAATGTTGCAGAAGATACTTAGTAATTATAGGGGACAAAAACGACACTGCATAATGCAGGTTGCCTAAGTAATGTGCGAGTTTTGCAAACACCCTCCAGCCAGTTTCACTGGGACGGAGAACAAACAACACTGGCCTTCCTGTTTTCCAGTTATTCTCGGAGCACTCCTTACAAACAAGGGATCACTACCAAGTGTGAACAAGTGGGTGGCTCTCTTACCTATTTCTTCCTCAATGAACCGCTTGTCATTGCAATTTGATATGTGATCACGCAGGTCGGCTTGAGGAACCAGGTGGCGGGCGTTGAAGGGGCACGTGGACAACTCCTCTGCAACCTGAGGGTAGCTCTAGGCAAAACAAACCCAGAACATGTGCAGGACCCACGACGTACACTTACCCCGTCTTCTCCATTGATTAGCAAAAGACTTTTGAGATCTCATTTTAAAAACTACCTGCTCCCTCAAAACGAATTAGTTGTAAGTACTAGTATCAATGCATACACTGCACACCTGCATCCTCACTAGAGGATACAACACTGCTATAGTACTTTAAAAACATACTGGCAAACTTACGGGGAAACAACTGGTTTTTTAAAAGTCTTTATCAAAGACCCAAAGCTCTCTGCCTTCCCTTCTACTTGCAAAATCCATGGCAGGTTAAAAATCAACCAAACAAAACCCTTTAGGACACAGATGAGGAGACAGGAGAGTATCCTATTATATGATTCATATTCAAATTCTGGATAAATGTTGAGGATGGCGGGGGAAACTCCCATAGGTGCTAAATCAAAGGCTAGCAGTTTCTGTCGGATGGACGATAAATAGTTATTAGCAGTAATGAAGGAAGCTGCTAGGCTCTGGCACTGAAAATTAGAAAGAAATGCAACAGTAAATTATCTCTGCTCTGCCCTGCTTGAAAAGGTGCATGTAATGTCTGCATTCTCTCCCCAAACTGCAAACAATTCACGTGACCTCTGTGTGAGCTGCAAGATTTTCTCCTTGACCCACCTGTACAGAACCTATTTCTTTTCAGCACAGCCACACTGGTGTCATGTGAATTAATGTGCGTTTGAAGTTATAATTGAGGGAACCACTTAAAAATTACAAAATAAGGGCTAAACGAAGCTACGCGACACAAAGTTACTTCAGCCAGACGGGTCTCACTGACACACACACACAACTAGCAGCATTCAGCGCCTTGCTGAGCAGTTTCACTTACCTTCCTGCATTTTACAAGGTGATAGGGAAAACGGCGGGCTCTGATTCGATGGTGCTTATCATACGGGCATTGCACTAATCTTTCTGGATCCAAAATATCTAGTAGGATATAAGAAGAGTGAGAAAACAAAATAAACAGAAAACAAATGAGATCCAGCAACATTATTAACTCAGTGGGGAAAAAAAAAAAAGAGTACATCTGAGCTGTGCCCTTAGGGAATTAAAGCTAAAACAGATGCTCTTACCTTGAAACATAAATAGATTCATTGTGAAACTGAATGTGACTGGGATGCAAGTCAAAAGTGGCACAGAATAGCCAGCAGCATGGAGCACAACAACTCCTGAAGTCTCCTTATTAGCTGGGTGTCCACAGCCCCCCAAGGGGAACGAGGAGGGTGGCCCTGCAGCTAACTTACCACCCAAGGAGAACCAGCAGCATGACAGCACACGCACCGGGCCCTTGAGAGCACTGCTGCTCTGAACGGAATCTTTTCCACCCAAAAACTAATTTTGCTGGAGGCAAGACACCAGAAAATTCAGTTTCATTTCTGAGGAAGCAGCATGCCTACCACGGGGCACGTCAAAGTTATGTTTTCCAAAGTCATTAAATGATTCAGGAGTTCAGAAGCTTTCAGAATTTCTAAAAGCCCTGAAAATACAGGCACTGAGCCACAAACAGCAGGAAAACCACAGGAAGCGCTGGGGTGTTTCTGTTTGCAGCTCTGCCACCCACCAGCACGCCAGCCTCCCTTCGCCAATGTGGTTCATTACAACTGCTGAAAACTAGAGCCTCTCTCCTCGTTTGGAGGTCCAACAAGCCTTGTCCTGGCTCAGCTGCCCACAGAGGAGCAACCAGGAGTGGTTTTCCTCCCTGAACTGGCTCTGCAGAGGATCAGAGGAGGAAGAAGGGGGCAAGGATGAGAACTGGAGAGAGAATGGGAACCTCACCACGGTACAGGGCACAAGAGAACAACCCTAGCAGGTAAAAAACGCTCCACATAAACTCGATGCCCAGGCTTCCTAGGCGCCAGACCCCGCGGGCACCCCTGGCGGGCCTGACGCGGGAGCCGCGCTGGACGCGGGCACACGCAGGGATCCGCGGCGGCCGCCTCGCGCAGAGCCCGGCCGGGGGTGCCCGGACCCCGTCCCGCCGCACGTGCCTCCGCGCGCCACGGAGCGCTCCGGGAGGCGGCCGCGGCAGGGGACGAGCCCTGCCCGCCCGCGCCGCTCACCGAACTCCTCCTCCACCTCCATGGCCGGCGCCACCTCAGCGCCGAGCGGCCGCGTGCGCCGGGCTGCCAACGCGCATGCGCGGGCCGTTTCCTAGGCAACCGGCCCGGTAAGGGGGGGCGGTTGCCGAGGAAACCAGGCCCGCTGGGCCCCGCCCCTCCCGTCGCAGTCCTGCTCGTGTCCCCTTCCCCCAGCCGCCCGCCGCCATCTTCTCCCGCGCTGCCGGGGAGCGCGGGCACCCCGAGCGCACCGCGGTCCTGTCGTGGCTCGCAGCACGAAGGCTCCGAGCCCGGCGAGCCCGGCAGGAGGCTCGGGCAGCACAGGATGAAGCCGGGCAGCCCTGGCGGACCCAGATGCAGAACAGCAGTGGCGCCCTTCCCAGCTGCCCAAAGCGATGCTCCACGGTCCTGCACTGTCTGCTGCCTCGAGGGCTCTGTGGAAAGGAAACTGCCTCGAGTTGAGGTGGACTTTCAGACCTTGCCCTTGAGCGTTTATTCTCTGCCATGCCTTAGAATTCAGTGAAAGTTGGAAAAATCCTTGAATCGGTATGTTTGGAAAAGACCTTCAAGATGATCAAGTCCAACCATAAGCCCTTCACCACCATACCTGCTAAACCATGTCCCTAAGTGTCTTATCTACACATTTCTTGAACACTGCCAGGGATGGTGACTGCATCACTTCCCTGGACAGCCTCTTCCAATGCTTCAGTACTCTTTTTGTGTAGAAAATTCTTCTGTGTAGAAATTTTTCCTAATATCCAACCTGAACCTCCCATAGTTCAACTTGAGGCCATTTCCTCTTGTCCTACGTGTAGTTCTTTTGGAGAAGAGGTCAACCCCTGCCTCACTACAACCTCCTTCCAGGTAATTGTAGAGAGCCATAGCGTCACTGTGGACAGCTTCTTCTGCAGAGTAAGTAGCCCCAGCTCCCTCAGTCACTCATAAATTCTGCGCTCCAAACTATTCACCAGCTTCATTGCCCTTCTTTGGACACATTCCAGCACCTCAATGTCTTTCTTGTAGTGAGGGGTCCTCACTACAAAACAAAACAAAAATGACGTTTTACTGTTGGTCGGTGTTGCAGAGCCCTGCACCTTCAGGCTGGAAGGGACTCCTGGAGATCATCAGGTCTAACCTGTCTGCTCAAGCTAGAGCAGGGTGTCCAGGACCATGTTCAACTGGGGTTTGAATATCTCCAAGGATGAAGACTCCATAACCTCTCTGCATCACCTCCTCGAGTGTTCAGTGACCCTTACAGGGAACAAAATCTTATGTTCAGATGGAATTTTTTCTTTCAGTTTATGCCTATTGACTTTCATCGTGTTGATGGGCACCAGTGAGAAGAGTCTCGGCCATCTTCTTTGGTCTCTTCCATAATGATAACCAGGCCCTGAGCCTTCTTCATCTCACTCTGCCCTGCTCTCTCAGCCTCTCCAAATAGGAGAGATGCTCCAATCCTTTAATCATCTCTGTGTCCATTTGCTTGGACTTGCTTCAGTTAGTCCATGTTTTTCATGTCTTTTACTGGGGAACTCAGAACAGGACACAGAACTCCAGATATGGCCATACTGGTGCTCAGAAAAGTGGCAGGATCACCTTCCTTGACCTGCTGAAAACACCATTCCTAACGTATTCAACGGTGCCTTTGGCCTTCTTTGCTGTGACGATGCATTGTAGGTCTATGTTCAACTAGTTCATCAGGACTGCAAAGTTCTTCTCTGCAAAGGTGCTTTCTGGGAGGTTGGCTCCCAGTCAATACTGGTGCATGGGTTTGTTCCTCTCCAGATGAAGGACTGGCACTTCCCTTTGATGAACGTCAGGACGCTGACTGCGCAGCAGACTGCACTCTGCCCATTGCCTAGTCTGTCAAGGTCCATCTCAAGGGCAGCACAACTCTCTGAGGAATCAGTGACTCCTTCCAGATATGTGTCACCTGTAGACTTGCTGCAGGTGTGCCCTGTACCCTCATCCTTCATCACTGGTGAAGACCTTAAACAGGGCTGGTCTCTTGACATCACTTGTTACTTGCCTCCACCTGGCCTATGTGCTGCTGATCTCTGGGCCCAGCAGTCCAGGTGTTTTCACTGCAACTTTCTAGCCTGTACTTCATTAGTTGGGCCATTAGGATGTCATGGCAGATTGTGTCAAAAGCTTTGCCAAAGCTGAGACAAACAACATTCAGTTCTCTCTCCTCATCCATCAAAGCCAGTCCACCTCATATGAGGTTGGTTAAATGCAGTTTACCTTTTGTAAATCTATGGTAACTACTTCTGATCGCATTCCTGTTCTTCCTGTGTCTGGATGCCTTGTGCGACAGCCTAGGTGATTTGGCACAAAAAAATAGCCTTTTTTTTTTTTTTCCTCCCTCTATATGAGATTTTGGGAACCATTTTGCACAGAGCTGAAAATAGTCTCTTCTCTTCTGTGCCTTCTCCCTCAGTCCCTCCTTCTTTTCTCTTCTTCCTATTTTTTATCTGTAAACATAAGTACAAAAATGCTTCCAGAAATGTGAAATAGATTAATCTGACAAGGAATGGATATGTGTACCTGGATACAGACTCCTGCAGTAATTTTTTCTCATTACAACTGATGCATAACATAGAGCAGGATGGTCTGACCATTATGATCATCAGCAGGATTTTATTTTGTGTTTCCTTAACCCAAAGGCTCACCCATGGGACTGAGCTGTTGCCTTCTCCAAGAAGCTTCTCAATCAAAGAATAATTCAGATGCACATAGGAAGATAGTCCAGAGCTCCCCATTGGTGTATTGAATCTCAATCTTGCACTTCTCCTCCAACAATCAGACATTACTTCCAGTGAGGAAATCTTTCCAGCACTTGGGTGATGAATTCTGACCATATTGCCATGTTCTACCGCTGGAAATCCTTGATCTATATTTCTGGTATTAAAAGCAGCCTTTGTGGCAAAACGGGCGTGCCAGCAAAGAGGAAATGAAGAGGCTACTTTATTGAAGGGAAAACAAAAAACACCCATTCCGTGAGCTAAAGCTATTTTGCATTTGAGGTGAGTGTGCTGGAAAAGGAGTGCCAAGGAACTGGGTGACTCTGGGCCCGGGGCAGTGCAGGAGCACTATAAAAGCTGCTCAGACTCCCCACTCTCCCATCCACTTCTCCTGCCTCCGTGCTTTGAGAACCAGGTGAGTGGGACGTGCTTTTGCTCGCTGCTCCTCGGCCTCTTCCTGCAGCACAGCTCAGCTGCTGGCGGTTCCTCCGTGCTGCGCTGGCTGCTGGGGCTGCTTGGGACGGGGAGAGAGGGCGGAAGCTGTGGCGTGGTGAGAGGCCGGAGCTTGCCTGGGGCCTCTTGTTGGCTGCGGATGGGCAGGACGCYCCTTGTGCCTTGCAGTCCTTGGCAGGGGTCCTGTCCTTACGGCAAGGCACCAGCCTGTGCTTTGGGCTTCATGTCCTGCGGCTGCTGGCCCACTAGGGCCCTCGTCTCCGACACGGCAACG